>NC_090283.1:19844062-20150000 GCF_037392515.1 Haliotis asinina | reverse complement strand
TTCAGACAACGGAACAACAAACACGGGCTGTCTTAGTATTATGCTTAAATGAACAATGAAAGTTGACAACAACATTATTGCAAGAGATCAATGGCATTCAGTTGAGTGTTCAAAGAGAAATAATTAATGCGATCATTACTTTGGTACAATTAACGTGTAACAATTTACATCTGACTGTAGTGTAGATGTGTAGTAATGATAAAAACGTGAAATAAGTTTTGCCGAGTTAACGTCGATGTTCTGAGTGTGTACGTTAGCACATTAGAAATAATGACGGAGAAAAGAGCAATGAGAACAGGAAAGGGAATCATTATTCATAACACTAATAGTATTGCCAGTGAATGTGGATAAAGTACATCGTATGGATATTTATCAGCCATAACTGTGTTCTACAGGAGACATCGCTTGTGTGAGATCAGACGATATCTCCTAGGAGATATCATCTGGACAGCAGATTTTGCTCAATGCCCTCACAATGCCATGACATCGCTGCACTGCAAATAGCAGTGCTGTGTTTAGAGATGTACATTTTTCATTGAAATGTAATGAAGGTTGATGTTGGATGATAAATAGAATCTCACCCTTGTGTCTACTGATATTAATTATATCAACACTGGTTGCAAAAGGTAAATATATACTCGGCAAGTCTCGGATTTTTGTCACTTTATCAACTCGTGTTGATATACGTCATATCAGTAGACACTTGGGTGAGATTCTCTATATACCAACCTTGTTGACTTTACCAATTTGGTCTCTGATGTTGTCCGGAAAGGGGTCAGTCGTGTGACCATACGTGCGACCACCAGCAGTCGCTTGAAACTTGGCTACGTGTTCCCTGAAATTGCAAGACATAATGTTCCTCTTGTTTTGGAGTTTCTGGTTCTTTCTTGTTGGTGTTTTTACTTTTTAAAGACCGCAACATCGTGGTTTTGCGTTAGTGTCCAGACAAATGAGGTGAATGTTAATGACGTACTGAATGAAGAAAATGATTGCAGCTGTATTACCTAAAGCTACGAAAGCTAAATATTCATACATTCTGTCCTCATTTTTTAAAATTCTACTTCTTTCTTGCTGGTGATATAACACTTCTTATAAGTATTAATTAATCAAGAAGGTACTAAAGATCAAACAAATAACAGTGACGAGAAATACCAATTTCAAAAATCACTAAAACTTCAGGGCCTATTTTCGGTTCTATCTTCAGTATGTCATAAGGATATGTCACATCGATGTTTAGAAGTTGAAGGGGCATTATTGAATGCGTCGAGTTATTCGAGATTCAAGACACAGCGAAACAGTAAGTAGGAATCTTTCTTTTGGAGACAATCGCACGTTCGACATATGAAAGGAAAATACAATGGTGTCTCAAATTCTTTAAGATTCCGTATCAAATAGCAGTGAAACCTAGTGTTCAATAAAAGGTGATCCAAAAGCACGAATAACCTTCTGATCAAATAACACGACTAACGATCATGCCTGTGTGTCTAGTTTACCTTTCATGGCCTTTTAGCATGCCTACTATTAAGCTAGCGAAGAAAACAAACATACCCATTTTGTGGAACAATCTCCCATGACGCTGAAGTAATTCCTTCCACATTGTAGTAAATCGTCTGAGATTTTTTTCCCGGAACGCAATGTACTGAAGTAATTTGGAGAAAACACATTTCAACCACTGTACATAGCAAATAATTTATAAACAGGTCCATCGACCTCTATAGGAATCAAACGTTTTATTTCATTTTTGAGTTTGAATACATTTTAGAATGGTGATCGTTTTCTAATTGCGTAATTGAAAGAAAATGTATGTTAGCTTTACCATTGACAGGCTCCATTTCTCATATACGGTGGTATCTGCAGAAAACAAGAACGATAGTCGTTTGTATTTCTGATGTTTTCCGTGTGACAAACATGGGTGTATGGTTGTGAGTCTGTTCAGACAGTCGTTTCAAAGAGAGGTACGTGATGTTACTTTGCATTGTACGCACCGGGGGACGCACGCTGCAATTGCGAATCTTGTGTTGTCATTACTGAATGAGCAAGAGTATTCACGATTCTAGTGCATGATGTCACAAAACCAGTACGAATGTATGTCATAAGTATCTACAGTGCCTATATCATATACGCTTATGTAAGTACCAACTGATACGTCAAGGAAGACATTGCTTATGAAATCCCAATCGCATAGACAGTGTTTATATCAAATCAAGAGCAACCCTTGGTTTCAGTTGCGGACATTGTTATCGTGATCATAAATTTCAAGCAGCCAGATGTATTGACTCTCTTTGTCGTTAGAAACGTTAGTCACGGATTTCAAAACAGGTGCTAACCATTGGTTCCAAAGGTAACAGTAAAGACATTGAATTTTCATTGTTATATCTTAGTAAAAAGATCTTCACGTTGCGTCACATATAAAAATAGCAATACGTTTGATTGAACAATACGTTTCCAAATACATCAGAATCGTTTCCCGTGAAAGAAAATCGGAATGTATGTCTATTTTCATGCTTACATGTGATATCGCCCGACGTATTCCGTAAAATGACTATCCCTCCGCTCCGCTGAACGACTATCGTCAAAATGAAGCCGCGTTTCTGGTTTCCATCTTTTCGTTTCCAGGGATAATCCTATTGGTCTTTCTTTAATGGGTATCGTCATTTTCTAAAATTAGTTCCCTCGTGTGGACTTGTCACTCAAACTTCATGACGTCACAGTCACCGAGTCCAGAGCTGCACAAGGTCATGTTAACATACAGGAGTTCATTTTGTGGATTCTCTTATTCAAATAAAACGTATGCATTGTTAATTAATAATCTAGGCTTCGAACGATAACGGAGTAATGAAAGATACTTATAACACTCTTGCATATTCATGTATTGATTTCAAAATGTAAAGTGATCTATCTGTGAAATATTTTACATATTAACGGTTTGTCATGGTAATCATTTAGAACTGGCATATTCTGGAGTAAGCAAACTTTGCAAATATATATGAATAAGATGTTCATGTATGCATCTGTTTAACACTTTACAGATAATCATGTAGGAGCATATTTCGTTCATCTCTGTGCTACTGTTAAGTTGTGCCCTGCTAAGTTCAACCACCAGAGGTGTAGATAAACACCCACGACATCTATCTTTACTGCTGACAGTCAGCCACTTCAGTCTTACCTGTAGATCGTACTTCAACACCAAACCATGCTCGTTCAGTTTAATCACTTTCAAGTTTCAACTGGTGATGCATACACAAGCGTCTTCGTCATGCTTTCAAATCGTGATCGCCGATGAAGCCAATGAACTGATTATAGTTCGACCCTTACATTATCGTAGGTTTTTGTCTTGTATGTATGTGGTGATTAAAAATATTTGACCCAGGATTGAAGCAAAGGGTGGGAAACGAAACAGTTCTGACGTCCAGAGGGAAAAGCTACGGGAGTCATCACGGCCACTTTCTAGCTTGAAATATCCTCTCGGAGGAATTTCTCTTTGCATCGATTATTATGCCGTTGCATCGAATATATTCCAGTTGCTTTAAGTACTCGTTTCCTTGTTGCCATTATTTTCTCGATGTCTCAAATGTTTTGCCCTTGCTTCGATTTTCTTCTCGTTACTTCATATTTGGGTAAAAAATGTGTTCCTGATAAAGAGTCATTGTATTTTATTTTTATTTTACAGATTAAGACTGATATGCAGCATAGAGGGTTTGGGTGATCCTGGCACAGTCAGGCCGGTAAAGCTCATCATCAGCTCAGGGCCCTCGCCCCCTCTACAAGTAGCCCAGACAGCGAATGGGACTTCTCCCAGGAAACACTGCCTCGTCGAACCCACCAAGAACTTTCCGGAGAATATGAAGGCTCCCCAACACTGCTGCCTTCTACATTACCCTGATTGTGGAGAACCCGGACACTTTCCTAATACGTTTTTATTACTTTTTTAAAAATTTTTTACTTTGTTTTTGCTTCGATTATTTTCTACTTTATTCAGCTATGTTCTCGTTGCTTTAAGTATTTCCTCATTGCTTCAACGATTGTCTCGTTTCGAACAGTTTCTCGTTACCACAGGATTCAAAATATCGTTACTTTGTCGTTACGTCGTGTCAACAATTGGAGGTGTCAGGCTTTTGACAGATGCTTGAAGTAACTAGAAAATGCTTGAAATTTCAGGTTTGTAAAAAACATTTGAGTACGAAAAAATATACAACTAACAACTATTGTTTTAAAGTATGTATATTCCCACCAGGCTCGCTTAATAAAAGCAAAACTTGCTCATGGGAACACCTGACCAGGACATGTTGACAATGGACTAGTGTACACTGTACAAGATAGTTCAGGACATAAGTTACTGTTACGCAAAGGGAATATATACAGTCAATATTTTGATGTCAATGATGTCCGTAAGGAAATCTAATGGTAAAGTTATCCTTCCAAGTGGATTTGAAATTGCTCAAATAATTTCCACTTGACAATAAGTCATGGAGAATGTCGATCTATGTAGAACTCCTGACTTAACTGTGGCCATGAAGTATGGATTTCAAGTCATACCTATGTATGCACTGCTACACAGTCTTTCAGATATTGTTGCATTTGTTCCATGTGCAGTCCAGGGCGATACATGTCGTCTAAACATAGGGTTTAGGTCACTGAAGCCGACCCTGAAGCGATAGTGCCCAACTTGACAGAATCAAGAACCACAGTCAAGGTCGAGTCGCGTCATAATTGTCGAAGCAATTGACTAACTATATAGATAGTTTTCAAGGAGCGTGCATTAGTTACTTCGCCTGATAGATTATTCCACAAGTTAATCGTGTCCCGAAAAGTTGATTAGTCATAGGTCTATATTGATTTCACATTGATTGTTTGTATGCGTGATCTGTTTCTAAGATTACATTTGTTACTTTTAGAGACATGAGTTTCCTCAGATATCCAGATGAAATTATTATACCATTTCTCATTTTGTACAGTGTAAGCGATTTAAAGAGATATCTACGTCCTTGTAAACGTTAAACAAATGCTGTTTTTCATACATATTGGCATTGCTAATACAACGAACTGCCCCACAAATAGTTTTCTGGGTTTTCAAATGCAGTTTTTTTTAGCAATAATGACTGTTCAACCCCCATGTAAACATGCCCATCAAACCTCATGTAGTCATGTACATAATCCTTAATCCCCAATCATGTGTTATGTAAACATCATCCACCATTGGCTTCCATCCTTATCCCCAATCATGTACATCGTCCTTACCCCCTACCTGTGTTATGTAAACATATCCCATCATCTGTAATGTATTACCATTGGCTTCCATCATTGTTATCATAACTGTCGGCTTCCTATCAGTGCTTGTTTATACTGGCTTCCAGCTTTCGTTAATTCATTCCACTTGTTACTTTGTTATTGTTTTGCCTGTACATATAAATATAGCTCTGTACCCCATTCTCAATCACCTGATGAAGGAGTAAGCAACTCCGAAACGTTGTGTTCTCATATAAAGAAGTTGATATCCATAAAATCTTCATTCTTATGCATTTCACTTCTAAATGCCCTTCAAAGACCTGAATGTTATAGTTTGGGTCGTTTGGGGGCCATGAAATATTGCGTTAACTTTACTTAATGCCTTCGATAGTTTCAACAACAAGCAGCAGTTGTCCTAGTACCGACCCTTGAGGACCCCTGCTTGTACATATTTTGATTCTAAACCATTACCATTATTTACTACTATGCTTTAAACAACTTTTAAACTTTCTCAAAAGATCACCCCAGACACCAGAGGCTTTAGATATACGGATGGTACCTTCATGCCAAACCCTATCACAGGACTTACAACGAAAAAACAGCGCAAAATGTAGTGGAATATTTTATGTTACATGCTAGTTGTAAGGCTCTCACTGTGATATTTTAGTTGTTTTACTGCCCTTTGTTCACAGATATCAATATAGAACTTTATTTCCTATCAATATATGACTCGTTGTAATCACGATATGGCTGAAATAACAGGCAGGCAAGGGAGGCAGACAGGCAGGCAAGGAAGGCAGGCAGGCAGGCACGCACCCACTGAACCACTTACTTACTAACTCACTAACTACACCCGTACAAGTTGATGAAAACATAAATTAAAAAACAGACACACAGCTTTCCCGAGACTCTAGTTCCATATTCAAAAGGCCCTGGGCCTCTTTGCAAAAGAAATCTTAGCGCTACGTTCATCGTAAGCCTATTTTGAAGCATCGCCTTTGTGTGACAAGTCCCTGAACTGACGACGAGCCTAACCAGACTGACTGAGCCGAGGTCAACCAAAGCCTCTTTGCATAAACAGAAAAGTTAAATTATTCACGGACAGCTTTCGATTTAGGCAGTTGCATATGTAAAGCATGCATGTTATAAATAGATCCACACATTTAGTGTATTATTATTGATCTTGACCACGTAATGTGTATTTGCATTTCAATAGAGCCAATTTAATCTAGATCACCATGCAAATGTAAGAGAGTATTCACCGTGAATGCCCGCTCTGCACCTCGTGAAACCCGAAACAAGGGTGAACACCATTGTACACCCCTATGTACGAAATTACCACAAACACAGCAGGCAATTCATCAAAATAGTACGACCCAGTTAGAGGAGCATAGAACAGGTTCAAGAGAACCTGTTTCTGTTTATCTTAAACTTGCATAACTATTAAACATTTCAGTTATAAATGGGTGAGCAAATATTACTGAACACCGTATCAACAATTTGGAGCTGTTCACCTCGATTTTAAATCACCACAATGTCGATATGACGACTGCAGGGGGAATATAAAACATGTCAAAACGAACTGGGAGGAGTAACCAGGTGCTGTAGTGCTAGCTCAAGACGAAGGAGCATGCATTTTGTCCGTATTGTGATAGATAAAACGAACATTACCAACATAGTAATGATGTATGTATGTGTGCACGTGTGTGCGCGGGTTCGTGGGCGCGTGTCGGTATGCGTATATATGTGTCCATAGTTTAGTTCGGAGGGGTTGAGGAGTACTCTGATATAACCAAGTACATAGTCCAATATGTTTGGGATTTAGTCCCATCTAAGAAAGCGATTCGAGCCTAAATCTGAGAGTGTCCGGTTGAAGCTGTGCATAATTTAACTTGAGGAAACCTTTTTATTTTACACTTGTGTGCGGAGTACACTCGGTACCCGATCTGGGTAAAGAGTTGACAAAATTCTATGGAAGCAGTTTAAGATGAATGGGTCCGCTCGATGACTTTGTCCGCTGGTAGATAGGTGCCTCGGTTTGAGAGTACGGACGCAGTCTAACAGCATAGACGCGGTCTACCAGGTAACAGAATCTGTATTTTTCTAAGAAAGTGTAATGTCATATGTATTATACGTTGCTAAGATATTTCTAAAACCGGCGTAAAACAGTACGCTTGTCGTAAGAGGCGACTAACGGGATCGGGTGGGCAGGCTCGCTGACTTGGTTGACACATGTCATCGGTTCCCAATTGCGCAGATCGATGCTTATGTTGTTGATCACTGGATTGTCTGGTCCAGACTCGATTATTTACAAACCGTCGCCATATACCTGGAGTATTGCTGAGTGCTGGTAATTTTGATCCGGGTGAGGAGGTTATTGAAACCTGGTCTCAGACATGACGAACGCTTTAACCACTGGGTTACCCGGCGGTCCCTAAATATTTTGAAACGAAGAAAAATAAACAAAGATCTGGAATAGGCAGAGTCCCGTTTTAACAGGTTCCGTTATACGTGAATGTGAAGTCAAGATGACTAGACAACAAACATAGATACGTTCGAAGGTAAGTGAAACAGAAAACGATCTGAAATAGGCAGAGTCAAGTTTGAAAGGGTTCCATTGTACATGACTGTGCAGCCGTGACAATGAGACCCGTCGATGCATGAATACATGGGTGTAATCTTTCGAGGAAACTGGCTATTCGCAATATGCAGCTCTTTATCAGAACGAGTGTCATGGATCCGGGACAGGCGGGTCACGCTGACCCATATGTCACCCCGTGCAACGAGGTGAAAGCGTCCTACAAGGAAGCCAGGCGATCTCCATTGACTTCAGCGCCCAAGAGGTAACAGTTTAATTATATATTTCTGTAAATTATGCTCGCAGAATCTTACCAGGTTGTGCACTATCAGTTCATCAATGCACATATTTGCATTATAAGCTCAATCTTCTCGCTCTGTCGTTGACTTCAGCTTCGAAACCGATCTTGTTGAAATGTAAGGGACACTGTATTAGCTTACTGAAATATTCACGTTTTGTAATAATCAGATGTAATTTATTACATATCAACCTATTCTTGAGTAGATTATTAACATTGTAAGCCATAGCTGTCTTAGCTGAAATATGAAACAGATGAAATATGATATCTGAAATCTGTACAAACTATAGGACGTGAGGGTGTAAAGTGACGTACTGCATATCCTTGACAGTTTAACACAATGGACTCAGTTGTTTATGGTAAAATGTATTCGCGAATCGCTCGCAGAACAAATGTTCACTGTATTATCGAATTATGAAATAGACCGTGACGTGTCTGTGGTCCTCGTTGCTATGCGATAAACAAACGGGTCGATGCATTTCAATTAACGGTACTCATATAGCATGCGGGTGGTGAATCGTATGCAGCGACTGTGCTCTCGTCTGAGTGAGGTGAAAAGTTGTCTGGGACGTGCATGTGGTAGCTGTACTGTACTCGGAACAAAATGAACGTTCACCAGTCCCCAATTTCTCGAAGCGAACTGAAGTCTGAGTTTTGACTTAAGTTACAGTTTTTGCTCAAATCTGAGAAAACGCAAGAATATGCATTTCCTAGAATGAACTGATATCGATATGAAAATCAAAGATGGTTGATAGCTTAAAAGTTTTTGGAGCCTTTTGATTTTGAAAATGCAGTTGAGTTAAAAAGTCACACTCGGTTTGAAATTCGATAAGAAGTGAAAAGGGTTGTTTCGAGGAATCGGAACCAGGGGCAGTTTTTATAGACGGACAGTTTCCTTATTGCAGTGTATGCTAAAGCAGAGGACTCTCTATTAAAAAAAATGTTCATGGTCATCCTACCAGCTTCAAAATGCTACTCAAAGAAGACAATAACGATTCGTTTGATCGGGGTGATAAGACTGGTGGGGTGGGGGTCTTGTACATGAGTTGCTGATGTTTGTGGGTTGTAGTGTGTTATTTAACGCCGGACTCAGCATAATTCCACCTATATATTCCAGCGGTCTGTAAGTAATCGAATGTGGACCAAGTAATCCAGTGATCAACATTATGAGCATCGATCAACAAAATTGGGATATGCTTATATGTGTCAACCACGTCAGTGAGCCTGAACACTTAGCTCCTTTAGTCGCCTCATTAGAGGGGCGGCGGGTCGAATAGACCCGTTGTAATACAACTAAATGAAAACGGTTTTACGCCATTTTATTCCAATAACAAAATGACGACGGGTTTCCTGTTCATGTGAATCAGGACAGAAGGGCGTAAGCAACTGTTTTGGGGAGTTGAACCCATCTCATGCGCGAACCCCTAACCATCAGACTAACACCCAAAGCGAATAGTTTAACACCGCTGTCAGCAATATCACGGCTATATGACAGAGGTCTGTGAAAAATCGACTCAATATCACCTAGTCCTGTGATCAATATCATGAGCATAGATCTTGGTAGATAGGCTACGAACATGTAAATGAACCAGTTCAACAAGCCTGACCACCCGATCGAGTTTGTCGTCTCAACGGGTGTCAACAGATTGTAATTCTTGATGTGTGCGCGACATGACTGTCTATAAATGCACCTGTTCTATGCTGAAATACTTACAAGCTACAGCGATCATTTAGTACGGTCATTAGTCGATGTACGTGCACTTCCGTAACTGTGTCAGAGCTTTTCAAATTGCACGCTCTCACGGAAACGAAACCAGGAGACGTCCTCGAACATAAACCGATCCTATCCGTTTGTAAAAGGATTCAGTACAGATTTCAAAGTGCACTG
Organism: Haliotis asinina; assembly: GCF_037392515.1. NCBI lineage: Eukaryota > Metazoa > Mollusca > Gastropoda > Lepetellida > Haliotidae > Haliotis > Haliotis asinina. The sequence goes on along the minus strand of NC_090283.1, from coordinate 20,140,010 downwards.
AACAATGGCTCCGACCCGTCTGTCACTCGCTGCAACCAGGAACTCGACCTACTTGAACTATACTGAACAGCAAAAGAAACGCAACTCTAATGATGAACGCATACTTTCGTGAGATTTTATTTTTTTCGAAATTTGCGTTTCTTTTGCTGTTCACAATACTTTGTGACGATTCGCGAGCTGACGTAACTGAACATGACAAAGGACTGGGTTACCGTCTATAATAAAGGTGTGGTAAACGTTTAGACAAGTATTGTTTCATATGTGATGTGCAGTTATGAACACAGAGTACCGGGATATTTGAATGCATAGATGTACCAAACACGCGTGTTAATTAAATTTTCAAAGCAAACAAGCAGATAAATATAACGTTGGAAGCCAGTTGGACGCCATTATTTGGAATACCCATATGGTTCTAATCTAACTGTTTTGCAAACGTATTCTGATATTCCGATAGAATACACAATGTCGGATTTCCTATACGGGAATGGAACGATTTGTGTGATTGAACTTGGTATATTATGTTTATGTTTTAGTCATTTAATAACCCTATAGCAACTGACATACGTGCATAGCATTACTAATAGTCATTTGACATATTTGAGACAGTAAACTAATCATCATTTGACAGTTTTGACAAATATCGATTGATGGATGGAAACGATTAAGAACACGTTAAAAAGGGACGAGTACGCCTTTAATCTTTTCCAGGTTTAGTCGCGGGCTTTGAAACTCAGGAAATAGATATGGGGCATTTTTACTTTCAAATTGTATCTTTTTCGTTTCCGTAATATTTCGATAGTTTCGTTGTTGTTTAACGCCCCTGTCTGTATGGCGACGATATGTAAACAACCGAGTGTGGACCAGACATTCCAGTGGCCAACATTAGGAGCACCGAGCTACACAATTGGGATTCGATAACATGCTTGAAGCAACAGTGCCTAACCACTCGATTTCGTTAGTCGTTTCTAGCACGGGTTGTTGAAGGTTATTTCTGTAAAGTATCTTCACGGGTATTGTTTAAGCATGTGTATACCTGATGTCAGTGAGAGATGAACTATGTTTACCATTCGATATCATGCTTTAAACAATTTCAGCTTTTAAAATGTAAGAACCATTGACCTGCCAATAGAGTGGTGTTGTAATCATACGCTGGCGTCTCGTTGCCATGACAGTTATGTACAAGATAATGCTACATTTTCAACGAGACAAACACATAACTATATCCACACGAGGCCTGAACGATGATTCTATTTTCTCATATAACGGTATATAATCGTGGGATAATCACGATCCGATGTATTTGTAAGTGATATGGAATTTCCTGTTGTAAGCTCGGGAAATATAGTTACAGATTTACTTCCTCCAATTTATTGTATAAAACTGGCATAATACTGTTGTCACACTTCCGCAGACAAACTTCTGACCTTTGAACTTTCCAACATGTTGACCTACCTGACTGACGAATAATTGTACTAAGCCCGATATATTAATACCCACTTTAAAAACAGTTAGACGGAAATATTTCACATATATTAGAGAATTTAACAACGCTATCGTAATGATACAGAGCTATCCCGCTTGTTGAGTACGAGGAACCGGTGATGCCTAGTTATTATATGAAGTCTTGAATCTAAATTCATGGTATTTACTCCTAATGCGGTAAATTTGTTTTGCTAAATGAACTCTCGTGGTGAGTAGCATGTCCTCTGCTTCAGTTCTATATCAGCGTCATATTTTCATGAGATCGTTCTCTTTTCAGAGGTGATTACCATGGTCTGTGGCAGTGAAACGAAGGTAGAGGATGTCTCCCCAATTTTTGACGTCCAAAAGAGGATACAAGACTGGGCATGGGATCAGTTCGTCAGTAAATCATCGTTCTTGAGAAAACTCTTCCTCAGGAGGAAAAATTTCGATGTGGATGTCCCCATGAACTTTTACCAATTTGAAGACCTGCCTGCTAAACTTATGGACAAGAAATCTGAGTCAGAATCAGAGGCCCACTCTGAATCCGAGACCAGGCCCAAACGGAAGCAGCTCAAGCATGGCGATCAGCTTCCCAACACATCTGTTCTATCCACTGACTATCAAAACGACACGAATAGGGACCAGGTCTATAAATTCAGGATGGAACGAGCAAGAACAGCTTCAGTAAACGTCACCTTTCAGACAGGATTTTCCATCGGTGGGTCAGCAAACTTTACGATTGGAGTTGCAGAAGCTGGTCTTGAAACACGGCTGGAGATCTCAAAAACTACCGGTCAGACGTTCGAGGAAACGTTGACATTTGAAACGACAAGTGATATCAACGTTGAAGCCAACAGCCATTGCACTGCACAGGTTGTTTTCACAGAGAAGGAAATCTGTAAGAAGTTCAAGGTTGAGACGCTCATGAGGATGCCGTCGGGAACCGCCCCGGTGTTCATCAGACGAAAGAAAGACCAGGAGCTGGTTTCGTCCTTTTCCATTGGTGACCTTCAGCCTATTTTCGACAAGCAAATAAGAAAGAAACAAGTGACAGTCGTGGATGAGACAGAGCCGGGGGATGAGTTCAAGAAGTATGCATTGAAGATAACCACAACGGGAATCATTGAAGGTATGAAGCTATCGGGACAAACAGTCAAGCTGCATTCTGAGGCCATTGACAAACAAAATCGGCCCAAGAAGAAAAGTGACAGTCATGTTTTAGAAGAGCATTTGTCGCGTCAGGACTCAATAGTCAAGCTTTAGGGCAAACATTTCCAAAGTGATTTTCTAGAAGCAGTTCACCCAGATATTCAATTTCCACAATATCTGCCAAACATGAATTGTGAGCTGTTATGACGTCTATTTGAACAGTAATGCAGTTATGTCACGACATGTTAGATTGATTTGGGAAGCAAACCTGAAGTGATGTTTGTGACAGGAAATGCTGACCAACCTAGAACAAAACAGGATTCGGACCCAGAATAATCGGTATCACGGCTGTCCATGGGATGCAAAGGTCTCCCCACTTTCCACTAAACTGCCTTGTGCTTTTAAGCTTAATTATCCTTGCATGAATTCTGTAACTTAATTCCTTCACTAACACTTAAACTGTTTAACTGGGACATGTTACATGGGTTAGGAGCCTGTGCTTCGTGAGAAGTTTGTTATCCATTTGTTAGTAATTGTCCTAACAGAGCCCATTCATCTATTACATTGTTTCTCTCACTGATATTAAAATATTTTCACAAAAATGGAAAATTGGATCTTTCCTTGAAACAGAGGGTACGAGGAAGCTGTCATCAACAATCAGTGATTCACTTTGACCAATCACTAGATTGAGTAAGTAACTTTGGTTGGACGCCGCACTCAACAACATTCCACCTATATGGCGGCGATCTGTAAATAATCGAGTCTGGACCAGACAATCCAATGACCAACAGCACGGGCATCGATCTGCGCAATTAGGAACCGATGACATGAGTCAACCGAGTCAGCGAACCTGACCACCCGATCTGTTATGACTACGGTCGATGCTGTACGGGTCGAGGATGTCAAATTATTGAACTGCTCGTGAATCAGACGATTTGGACCTTGACACACAAAAAATGTCGCAACACAAATGACCTGGCGAAAAGTTAGATGCTGGCAATTGTGTACGTGAATTGATATCTGTGCTTGTTAGACAAAGAGAAGGTTGTGCCAGGGTGTGCGGCTTAATTGTTACAGGAGGTGTATATGAATAAATACACAATGTTACATCCCTGTAAGAAGAAGAATGGGTGAATTATTAATACAATGTTACATGAGCGAGTGACTATGGTTTTACGCCGCATTTAGAAATGTTCCAGCAATGTAACGGCAGGGGACACCGGAAATGTGCATCACATATTGTACCCATGTGGAGATTGAAGGATCGAACCCGGGTCTTCGGCGTGAACAGCGAACGCGTTAAGCACTGGGCTACCTGCCAGTATTACATGAGCTACAGGAGCTGCAGGTGAACTAGTACATTGTGACACATTACTGTAACAAAAGGCATGGATGAAGACATTACTGTAACAAAAGGCATGGATGAAGACATTACTGTAACAAAAGGCATGGATGAAGACATTACTGTAACAAAAGGCATGGATGAAGACATTACTGTAACAAAAGGCATGGATGAAGACATTACTGTAACAAAAGGCATGGATGAAGACATTACTGTAACAAAAGGCATGGATGAAGACATTACTGTAACAAAAGGCATGGATGACTATATACACAATGGTACACGTCTGTCAAAAGATAAACTTTTCTACAAACATCACGTGTTACTTTATGTCCCAAACATACCCATATAAATAAAGTGTGTTGCTAGTGGATAAATCTAGTGTAACTCGACATGCACTGAAACTGGATGAATCATAACGGTGCGCTTAACATATATTACCGTCTACATTCAACAGTAGCACAGGTTTGAATGCACAGAGACTACCAGTCTGGGCTTGATGTGTCATTTTTGTGGAAGTCGCGGTGTTTGAGCGGCTGACTTTGTGTGCTGGCGATTAGGTGCCTGATCACGACTCTGAGGGTGCGAGTTCGAATCCCGGATTGGACACAACCCAGAAAGTACAAGAATTTGTACTTTACTGAGAAAGTGAAATCCCAAACATGACATATGCCCGAAAACATCTTCCGAAAAAGAGTGAGCGAGTTCAGCCAAGTGGTTAAAGAGCTTGCTTGTAATGCTGATGCCTTAACGTGGGGACAAAGTGTGAGTCCTCTTTTGTTTTTGCTAGAAAATTGCTAAAAGCGTCGTAAAACCAAATTCACTCACTCATGATGTCAACTACTGTCTTGTTCAGGCCAGATAAAGAAAATATGCACCAGTGCCTTAAGGATGGACATGAGACAATATCCCCTGACTTTTACGGTCAATCAATTTTCCTTCAGGTCGCCAAACATTAATCAATCATCCATCGTTAGATTACTATGAGACAGATCAATAGACAGATAGCCTTTATTTCCTCCACAACTGAAGATTACAATGGTGCAGTTTAAATGGTTACGAGAGGTTTAATGTACAGGTGATATGAAGGATATCACACAAAGAAACGCTTGCATTTAAAATACAGTCAGCATTTAGGAACACTATTTTGCGCCAGATATAAACATCAGTGTCAGCAGCACATTCTGGAAAGCCACCAAGTAGAAATGTAATCATAACGTCATCATTGTCTGCGCACAAGTTGACAAAACAATCTACGTCGACTATTTCATTTCTTTCTTTCACATTTATATAAGACACGAACATATACTTACTGATATCATAACATTACCACAGAAGCCTTTTAGATGCAAGACAATATGAGAGGCAATGTGATACAGCAGCATAAATTTACACTGACATTGCCATTGACATAACAGTCACAGTTTATTATGTTCAGGAGATCTGATAGAGATCAAAAGGATGAACATGAGACAATGTCCCTTGGCCTGTACTATCCATCACTTTTCCTTCAGGTCGTCAAACATTTATTTTAAAAATATCTTTAAAGGTTAACATGTATTCAACCATTGTGTATAGCAAGAATATCTAAATTGTGCATTGTCCATTTCAAAACAGTTCCACTGCTAGTGCTGTCTCATGTAGTGAAGAGGGTTTATACATATTTCCTGAAAACACTGTTTGTTTTCTTTCTTCACATTTTGTTTGAAAAGTAAATAGCAGTCATAAAATTGCCTGTTTTCTTGATCTTCACTTCGTAGAATTCAGTCTTCGGTTCTTTGCTAGCGACATTGATCCCGGATTTTACGCCTGCTGGTAGTGTTTTGGGAGTTTTCTCATAGCCTTTGTAACGTATCAGTCGATTTTCAGTATTGTTTTGAAAGATCATTGTATGCTACATGTTTTAAATGGGGCGTTCTGAATCTAATCATCGATTCATGTGTATCTTTGAAGTTTGTTAACAAGTTTACCATATCAGTTCTTTCATCTTCAACGTTTAGCGTGATTTTTAGCCCCATGGTTATATATTAGTAAGGAAATATAGGAAGTGGCATAAAAAGAGCTTTTGGAAGTGAGACTGCACAGGTTTACGTTGTGCACCAGATGCACCGGTTACTGATATAATACGCACCAGATGCACCGGTTACTGATATAATACGCACCAGATGCACCGGTTACTGATATAATACAATTTCACTTTGGAACAAAAATAATGGTCTTCTGGTTTACTGCTATTTCAGATTTTTAATCCACCTGATGTTCCTTCGTTTTCAACACCTGAACCTTCATTTTCGAAGCTCTCTTAGCACTAAGATAGTCGGAAGTGCCATACATCAACATTAACTTACGACTATCGTAACGCTAAGAAAGCTTCGAAAACCTCGACACTGGAGTCAATGCTGATTTATGTCAATTCAACGTCTGTTTGTCATCCTCTGACGTTGGAGTTTTGGTTCAAAAATGATGTTTAAGAAGCTCACAGCCTTGAATTTGGTTTGAAACGTGAAGAGTTCAAATTAACTAAAGCTGTGCATGAAGCGTGATCTAAAAAATTTTTATGTGTTCAAATGCAGCAGTTCCTGGCAAATGCATAGGACTCGTATATTAGTAAACAATAGCATAGTTAGCGATTCAGTTTCCATTTCTTAGAGGCCACACTTTGAAGTTATCACCATTAAATTTGTCTATACACCTTAGTGCCATTTCGTCTGTGTAATACAATACCTTGTAACTAAACACATATTGTTCACATAGCTAACGTCCAGTTGTCAAATGTCAAGGTGTGTAAATTCTCGTGCTGTAACAGAAATCATGTAAAATTTATGAGACATTTCCATGTTAGGAAATACAAATTAAAAACTAAACCAACGGGTACTTTTTTTACTTTGAGGTAATAAGCTGTTTTTGCAACGTAGTAGGTTTGGGTAATTTCCTGACAATTTCATTGTTTTCAGTTTCATGTTTGAAGTACAGGTAGGTCAGTTTTTTGAGTGAGGTCAAAGAACACGACAGTACCAATCATTTGCAAATAATGTACTTCAGTTGTTTGAATGTCGTCTTCAATGGTAGCAAGAGAGAGAGAGAGAGGGAGAGAGAGAGAGAGACAGACAGACAGAGAGAGAGAGAGAAAATCTTACTCAAGTGTCTACCTGATATCAAATATATTAACACGTGTTGATAAAGTAATAAACATTTGAGGATTGCCGAGGGTATTTTTACCTTTATCAACGTGTGTTGATATAATTAATATCAGTAGACACGAGGGCGATATTATATTTATCATCCAAAATCATTCTTCATTAGTTTTCAATGAAAAATGTACATCTCAGAACACAGCACTGGCCTTAGATTTTCAGTGCAACGATGTCATAGCATTGTGACGTCATCAAGTTCATTATCAGGGCATTGTGCAAGATCTATTGGCAAAGTAATAACTCCTATCGTCTGATCTCACACAAGCGATATCTCATGTGGAACACAGTATAGGACTATATGATATTACATATATCTGAGAGACATTTGGAACTGATATCCGAATAATGCATTACATATTGTTGCATGGTTTAGATTTGTGTGCACGATACAACATATCTTCCAGCCCCGGTCTTAAATACTAAATAATATAATCTTAACTCACTGGGAAAGTCATGAGACTTTCGTCACAATATCACTCATGCTCGTAAAGAGACATGATGTCAGAAGTCTATGTAGAGGCACATTTTTAAGTAAGAGGCATTTCCAAGTATTCACGGTCTTTGTCGTTTTTACTATACTGCTGTTGCTATTGTTCATCTCATAATACATTACGCTATGTAGAAGTAAGGCATTTGTTCAAGAGTGGTTCTATTTATATCGATGACAGATCAGGTTTGTAAGTAGGTCTGAGGTGTGTTGAAGCAACGCCAGTAGACAACTATTTTTTTAACCATTTACCCGTGAGACCTGTCTCTTTTGGAGAGACATTTAGAACTGAGTGAGTATCTAGTGTTTGCCACGAAAGTTACACCTGAATGCCCTGTCATTTCAGGAATAACCACATCGGAGAATTGAACACGTTAAGGTAGTACCAGGTGTGCTGTTTAAGTGTGGCATAAATCAACAGAGCCTTCAAATCATGGTTCGTAAAGAACTATGTCCCACACAATACAACATGAAGTGTTGATAACGTCAGTCCTGTCAAACAGACTAATATGATATGATGGGATATGATAGGATATGAGATGATATATGAAATCCGTTAATCCAACTGAGAAATTACAAGAACACTTCCCTTTATACCTCTAGTGGCATCATTTAAGATTAATGACAACGTGTTATTTCTTGTTCCCGGTATACAGGGATCAGGTGCTCGTTCCAGAGCTTTTGCAGCTCTTGGCCCAGGTCTGACTTTCCAACAGGATAACGACAGACCTCATACGGCCAATTAAACAACGAGTTTCCTCAGGAACGCTGGCATCAATATCAAGAAGTGGTTCTCAAGATCTGCCGTCTTCAACCCCACAGGGCATGTGTGGGATGTGTTAGGCAGGCGGTTCCGTCAAGTAAGGAACCCTCCACAGAACTTGCAGGAGCTTGGTGCCATGTTGGTACAAATATGGTGGCGCATTCCCCAAGCTGTGTTCAGACAGAGATGTTGTATTGCAGTTGTGAACGACCATGGAGGATACAGCCGATATTGACATGATTTCATTAAGTTGTGACTCACAGTTTTTGATCATGGACATTGCAGTCGCATTTCCGGTGGAACCGATTCCATGACAAACATGATCTGTATGCTGTGGCATCTTTAATGACAAGAGAATTAAATACAATCGTTATTTCAAACTCATTTTCCAAAGTGTTCAAATTATTGACTTTGAAACCAGTGTAAAGTTCTTATTTTTGTTGATTTTATTATTTGAACTTGGTCGATGCTACTGTTGATACCATAATGCCTGCCAGGATCATCATAAGCTCCGCATCATTTTATATTTATGCTAGGTCAACTGTAAAACGGAGACCGGTTATGTTCCTACACATTCTCGAAGGACCTAGGTATACACCTCTGCTCTGTGGCACCATATCACTACTCTTTACAAAGGTGTTCAGTTTATATGAACATCATGTTCAAGCATACCAAATGTATTGCTTCAACTACCGGTGAACTCTCTTCTTTCTCTTGTAATACACTCGCAATGAATGCTCTCAATTTCAATCAATATGAAATGAGTTTTCAGTTCTATATATAGAGTCTGTGTATTGCAGTGGCACAGATTACCGCTGTGTTTGCGTGGAGCAGATGTGACATGTGACCTATATCCCTTGACCTTGCAAAGTTGATCATGCGAAGAAACCATCACAATTCTGATGGACGTAGAATTGTGACACGCGTATTTATTAAATCATTGCAAACAACCGGTAACAACTACTGGTAGAAAAGGACGTTATACAAGAATGACATAATGCCAACATGTTTACATATTCTTTATTTTGGCCTTTTATGTGATTTTAACATAAAACGTGTTCTGCTTATTTTTGTCATAGTGAAACCTAGAAGAGGGCCGACATTTTGTAACAGAATCTGATGCAGACATGAAAGCAGAAATGTACTATTGTTTCTTAAGGGGATCTTACTTGTTTCTCTTACATGTCACAGTCTTATTTAAACCTGTTTTATTAATAAAATGTGTTCTGCTTACTTTTGTCATAGTAAAACTTAAAATGGGGCCGACACTTTGTAACAGAATCTGCTGTAGACATGAAAGACATTATGCAGACCTTACTTGTTTCTCTTACAATTCACAGTCGTATTTAAACCTTTCAATCACTGGCATGAATAAGTATTTGATGTCAACAAAACTGGAGGCTACACAACGACGTCATCTTAAAACGTCGTCTTAAAACGTTTGTTGGGGCTAACATTGGGATAAAACTTGCTACTGCTATGACATCAAAACCGTTAGAATGACAAATCAATTCTTATTTAGCATAGGGAGCCATTAGTGGGTACTAGTCCCTTTTCGAGGAACTCCGGGTGTCGTTCGGATGTAGTACTGGCAGAGGCTATACATCAGTATCTAACAAAGTAGTCCTCCAGATTCGAGCCGTTGTAGCTCACCTTCACGTCAAAGGTATTGCCTGATTTGTTCTGAAACAGATAACAATTCTTCAAAGAAATAACATTTATGTGTTCGACCAGACAATTAACAATAGCAATAACAACAACATGAGTTTTACGTTACTGTAAATTTTATTATTGACGTACCAGATAAACATATATAATTAATTGCTGAGGAACAGAACTCTGTAGCACCAATATCAGGAGTCAAATTGGTAAAGTTTTTATATCCGTGTGCAGCTGCAATCCATCCATCCATCCATGCAAGCAAGCAACCAGCCAACCAATCAAGAACCAACCAGCCGACCAACGAGCCAACCAAACAAACAAATCAAAGGAATTGGTCAGTCAACTCACACTTCTCGTGATGCTGAAGTTACCATCTATCTCTTTAGACCGATTATAGTAATCCTGACCCCCAGCTGTAGCCCGAAAAACTACGGTTGAACTGTAAATGTAATATCACATAAATGTATAACACAGATGAGATAATGTCCTCTTTTCTTCAGATTAAACTGAATGCCCTTCCTGGTAATACCGTAAGAAAATATACTCAAAAAAATTATGCGATCTACTTATTAATGCGGAAAATGCTGCAATATCTGAAGCTCATTAATACATCTCTCATTATGAGGAGTCTTTTGCACTCGATATAGTCAATGCTAGTAAACTAGTGGGCACAAGAAAATGTGGAGCCTGCAGAAGTGTTCCCTGTTGTTGTATTTCAGTATTACAATTATTTCCTCTCTGTGCCTCCTACTTGCACTTTGCTCTCAATTTGTGTCCATGCAACCATTTAGTCGACTCTAAAGTCATTTCAACATGATGTCCTTACCCATCCTTCGTGGCAGAAGCAGAGGATATGTTGCCGCGCAGAATGTAGGACACTGTCCAGTCAGACTGCCAGAACCACGGTTTTGTGACTTGAACTGAAAGTCCGATGTGAAAATTATAAAAGGTTTCTTTCTTCTAAACTCATACTATGACAATATGGGCTCGCTTGAATTTGGAAACACGTTGAGATGCAGTTGCGTTTCTTTTTAACACTCGAGCACCGTTTTGCTGAACTCTCGAAGTAAATGATTGGTAATTTTGTATATTCGTGACTGGAAATGTTCATACATTAATTACTTTTTGGGTGTGTCGAACAATGGATAACTCAAAATACATTTTGTAAACCCTGTGCACTTTGGTGCGATGATACAGCTGATTCCTCGTCTAGTGTCTTGTCTGGGAGGTGCTTAAAGTAAGATACAGACTTTAAAACCACACATACTTCTGTTGAATGAATCATCTGTGATACTTACTGTTTACATGGTCCATGATGTAAGTCAGGTGAGTAAGCTGCCTGAAAGTAAATGCCAATCAAATGTACTTCAAGTTGGTGTGGTAAACAAGAGCATGTCTTTTTGAAGAGAAATATTGTAAACCAGAAGTCACTGTGTTCTGTAATCTGATTGGTTGAAAAACATGATCAAATGGTATTTGATTCACGGAAACTGCAATACTGTTCGCACGTTGACACGTAGAAATATCGTAAACAATTGTTCTGTTATGTCATCAACAGTGGTGACGTCATTCAAATCATATTGTGACGTAGAGTCAGAATAACGTCACAAATAAGCAACTCAAGATGCTACCATGGGAACCAGTTGAAACAGCCAGCTGATGACACTTCACTGCTGTACCCGTACTCGCTGTAAACGAGTGCAGACAGTAAAACCCCTTAATTTACTTTTTGGTTTACAATGTCGACAAACATCATGTGTTGGCGACTTTCCGGGTGAGATTGAGTATTAGAAGCACGGGAATATAACATTTAAAGTCTCCGGCTGACGCCGTCGGTTGGCTATCATAATGTTTATCTCATAAGTATAGCATGAGGGAAATCCATGCTGATATATCTGTCACAGTAAAGTAACTCCTACAGAATCAAAGATTAGGCATGCACAGTAAACAATGGAAGACACTTTCAACGAACTGACAGATATATCGACCCATATGTTGGTGCGACCATCTGCTTTATGTTTATGTTTAACTGCTTATAACGACTAGCGACTTCAGAGAAATAAGATTAGTGGTCCATTAATTCGTTCGGTTACTTGCCACGGATGTCGTAACACACTTTGTGTCACTGGTGAAGTGAATGAAGGAAAACGTGAGATGAGCAAACTGAAGAAGGGAAATTCCCATGCGTTTCTCTTTTAATATTCATCTTGAAAGAGAGATTTGTAAAACCTTAACAAATGTAGATCGTGTTGCAAGAAGAACATTTTTCCGTGACACATTAGGATGAAAAATGCACTATGATGATATACCTTTCTACATGTCAATGCCTTATGTATAAAACAACCAGTAGTTTTGGAGCTGTTCGGAAAACAAAAGTATTAAAACATATAATTTTATCGCTAGGCACTATCACTATCACTCCCAGTCACAATGCAACGATACCTGGTGATTGAATTATCCTTTTAAGTTAATGAGTAAGGTTTATCACAGCTCTGGCCAGCTGTTTTCAAATCCAAAGTGCTAAATATCGTTCGTATTTACAGCTATCCTGAAACCCACGAGCACCGACGCTTTGCTGACAAACCTCGAAAGAAAAACGGGATGTTGCGGGATTAGAACCCATAATCTTACAGATCGTAGTACTCCGAAGGGACTCTGCTGGGCGACCGTTCAACAAACAATCTGGCAAAGATGGCTGTGTAACATGCAGTACTCACCACGATGTCGGTAATCTCTGGCAATGATGCACGAAACAAGTCTCGCGACTTGTCTACAACCGATTAACAGAATGATATGAATCAAGGTGGATCTTAACCCACAATACATTCTGTTTGGCTATTTTGGCTTTCACGTCATCTTTTTAAACAATATGACGTGGTGACAGTACTGTCACTCATTCATGAGATTCTTAGAAAACGGGCCCGTTAATGAAATGGGCATATATAGTAACAAGCGATATATATTTGGCTCTGACTTGGTGACTGGATTGCGTTTGACTTGTGCTTTGTTTGAGCTTTTAGAGACATATTATATCGACTAGTGCTAAATTGAGGGTGTAGATTGTTGGTTGGAGCGTGGATATAACACCTTTATTACGAACACGCTTGCAATGAAATTTGGAGTCGGTTCCGTAGTTCTTGAAATGATTTTCAGTGAAGAAGGAACCTGACTAATTCACTGGTTAAGATCATCAAGCTTGCTCAAATTCTTGGTAAACCTGTGGCTACTGCTAAGAGTCTGACGTCTTCTGCACCTTGAGTATCACAGTTACGCAAAACATGTATCTGTCGGAGACGTTAGTTGATAAGCTTATGATAAACTTCAGAGAGAGAGAGAGATAGATAGAGAGAGAGACAGAGAGACAGAGAGAGGGGGGCAGAGAGAGAGCGCGTCGGGTTTCCAGGATCACAATTTTACACAAGGCAATTTTTTCAACACCTCTTGGAAATGTAGCAAGAAAGACACATTTCCATGGATAGCCACACTTGTTTCATTGCCTTCAGATGCACGTGGTTTGGATTGGTAAACCAAACCTAACAATTTGTGTGGAAAATTTTTAATTTACAGGTATACCCATAAATCGGCATGGATATGAAAAAAGATGATTCAGAATAGCACAATGGGAAGGTGTGTGTTATGATTATGAAAAGCCTATCGTCACTTTTCTTTGTATCGATGATTAAGACACAAGGGAAGCACTAGAAACATTGTGCTAGAATTTGAAACACTTACTAGTGTAAACACTGAAGTAAATTTGCTTGTTTCTTCCGCTGATCATTAGTGAGTGTTCCCTACATACCTAATGTGAAAAGCCGACTATACTTGTCGTAAGAGGCGAGTAACGAGATCGGGTGGCTCGCTGACTTGGTTGACACCTGTCATCGGTTCCCAGTTGCGCAGATCGATGTTCATGTAGTTGATCACTGGATTATCTGGTACAGATCATTTACAGACCGTCGCCATATATCTGGATATTGCTGACTGTGGCGTAAAACTAAACTCACTCACTCCCAATATATACTGAATGCATGTTCGTGAGAGGCTTCAAAGTGTTTCTTTCTAGCTTTCCTCAAGTATGAAAGTGAATCTCAAGCATGAATCTCACAAAGGTCAACAGTTCCCTTGTGACAGAGGCTATCTGTCCTTCTGGCAAATATGGATCTCACAAAGCTTTCCAGTTCCTTGCAGCGACAGAGGCCATCTGCTCTTCTGTCCATTGTGATCTGACTGCAGCTCTACTTAACTGCTGGTTTCCATTTTTTCTCATTACATTTTGCTAGCCCTCACGTGACTGGAATAGTGCTGATTGTGGCATTTAATAATAAACAAGTAAACAAACCATAACATTTGGAGTTTACATATTTTTATATTCACTCTGAATCCTGGCACTTATTCACCTGACAAAAGAGTATCTAAAACATGTTCCTCATAATAAAGATTCAAACATCCTGTCAGGTGTATCATTTCTAAATGCCATTCATCAATCCAAAAAGATAAGAAGTAGTTGAATACAAAACACACTTAAACCAGTTCCAGGTAACTCACTTACAAATACCGTGACGTAGCTTAGTGGTTAAAGTGTCTTCATACAAAGACTCGTGTTATATTCCCAACATAGGTAAACCCATTCGTGACTAATGTTGTTGCTGGAATACTGCTGAAAGAGGCACATATTAAAGTCACTCATACACTCACTCCCAACAGCCAGATCAGATATGTGACACAGTTGACAAGGTTACATGCATACTTAAAGGTATCTCAAGATGATTGTGGATTTTACATTTCCAAGCTGAGAAGCATGATCAACGTGTTGCTGATGTTCAGCACTTTGGTGAGGCACTTACTGAGGAGGATAATGATGCTACCTGTTGACCTGGAACCTTGGAAATTATGTATTATGGTGTCACTTGTAACATCAAAGCAACAAGGTTAAAATTCAAGCTTGTGCTTGGCGAGTGAACAACAAACTGTCTTGAGGTTATGTTCATTATAGAACACAAGTTATACGAGGGGTATCCCAAAAGTGGTCAGCCTCACGATATTCTCAATGTTGAATGTTAGAAAAGCTTCCATTTTATTTTGAAGAAATCATTAGCCAAGGCATATCCAGAATTTCACTCTTGTGGTTAATGTGGTTAACGAGATATTTGTAATCACAATTCATTGGGGTGTAATGTTTCTTTAAACAAGTGAAAAACAATCTGTCATTTGGTAGCTCTTGGATTATGGTATGTGCTCAGATAATATGATATGAAATATTTCAGTACAGTATGGATGACTTCGAGGATTTGGATTAGGATTTAGATAAGGCTGTTCTTGAAGGACACATCCATTTCAATCTTTCAAAAACATTTCGTCCAAACATTCAAGTTGGCACTGTTTACAATATATTGAGAGCTGACACTTGTGTGACCATTCAGTGTTTCGTTTGAACCCTTGGCATTATCCATGAATGAGTGAAAGTATTAGAATAAGTTATGTCCTTTTGATTACGTCGTGTGGGTAGTGTCTCCAAAACAAGTTCTGTCAGTAAACATAATGGGGGGAGTAACTTTAACAAGCGATCATAGTTTCAGACTGCATTCTCATGCACTTTAATAACTATGTTTGATTCTGAGAGGACTTCTGCTTATCTCAACCACACAAAATGTTCCATATTTCGTTTCCTGAAGTTAGTGATGCATTTATTTTTCATTTTGCGTTTTGGGGGGTAACAAGACAAAAGTCACACCTAATGTGGATTGTGAGACTGGAACATGGCGAAAACAACTTGCTTGAGCTTGACAGATAAAATGTAGAAAAATGAAACATAAAAACAGTTGCATTTATATAACTGTCCATGTGAGGCTGACCTCCTATGGGACACCCCTCGTACATTTACATTAACGCTTACAAAATGATGACCAAATGAGAACACTTTATAAACAGATCTTAAGTAAAAGAACAGATTCTAGCCATGATTGTTTGTGGAATGGGGTCCTGACTCTTACGATACTGACAATGCACTGATAATTTTCTGGCAAAGATTCAAATTAATCCATGAATATGTATTTTTTCTTGATTCATAGCAACATAAATGTTCAAATGTTAACATAGGCCAGACCAAATTTATTTCTTGTTTTACAGCTTTCTTTGTCTCTAGAAAGTCAGGAGGGATTTTTAAAAACAGAAAATTAAGTGGAGTGTCTATGGGGCAAAAATGACCAACTAAAATACTTTCTTGTAAGTATATTAGGATTAGGATTTTGTGAGCGCATACATTCATTTTTATTTTCTCTTAACCGTGAAAAATAACAACCGGCAGATCGGTAAAACAAGAAATAAAATTGGTCTGGCCTTAACTCCCTTAAGTAAAAATTTGACATGGCTATTGTTTGTGTAAGCCTAATGTATAATACTAGAAATCTCTGTGTAAAGCAAAAGAGTTCATAATATCATTCAAGCAATACTAAAATGCATATATGGTCAAGTAGTAATGATAACAAACAAGGGGTAGGATATCCTGTCACATAGAATACATGCAAAGGAAGCATTTTTAACAAACATGATCAAACAGTCAAAATTACTATTGACTACACGTCAACAATAAACCTGCTCAACCTGTAGCGCAAATGGGTTGCGCAGCATGGAGAAAATGACCAGTCTTCTTACATGCTTTGCTTGCACATAAAAAGACTGGTCATATTTTCTGTGCTGTGCAACCCCATTTGCGCTACAGTTTGCCAGTGGCTTAATAAACTCTTAGGCGCCTTTTTTGACAACCATGTGTTGCTGAGAGGTGAGTTTAGTCACACTCAGTAATATTACAGCTATGTGGCAGCAGTCTCTAATTGATTAATTCTGATCCAATGATTGAAGGCCTGAGCATCGAGTAAGCACTTGGGATATGATGACGTGTGTCAACCAAGACAGTGAGTCTGACCATCTGATCCCTTAAGTCACCTCTTACGATAAGCATAGCTGCATAGATCATAGCATAGATCATATTAGATCATCATAGTGTTGCCAACCCTTCTTCTTGTGATGGCTACTCACATGCTCTCTTACTGGCTACATGTCACTGGCTGCACCAAAAAATACCCTGACTGATATGCCACGCTTGATATTCATAAAATAATAACACATAAATGTAAATAGTTTCTTTACAGATTTTTCACTGTATAATTATACACACATGCAAGGATATGACATAAGAATAAAAAAGTAAAACATTATATACTGAGCAGAACTCGTTTGAACACATTTGGCTTGGCATCTTTAATTGCTATGAATGAAAATCTGTAGAAAGCTGCAGAAAAGCCATTCATTTCAACTTTCTACAGGGTTTAAGTTATGACCAAATCTCAGAGAGATATCACATTCATAGTAAAAGAACTTCACAGAAATACAGGATTAGGTATACATGACTAGACATTACTACAGTATTATGCCATGCCCTGTTCAGTCTACAGTACAAGACATTTGTACTTTGATGAGTGTCATACAAAACATGACGACGTCAGTTACATTAAAGTACGTCAAAGAAGGGTGACAATAACCCTTGACTTCAGGTCGTCAAACATTTATCAATCATCAATCTTTAAAGATTACCATGTATTCAACGATTTGGTTGAGAAAAAATTTACGCCATACATTTAAAACGTTCAAAGTTCAAAACAAGCACACCTGAAATCTGTTACATTTGTCCGTTCCAAACCAGTTCCGCAAGCAGTGCTGTCTCATGTATTGAAGAATGGTATAAACACATCCAGTGAAAACACTATCTTTTTCTTCATATTTTGTTTGAAAAGTAACTAGCAATCTTAAAATTGCCTGTTTTGTTGATCTTCACTTTGTAGAAGTCTGTCTTGGGTTCCTTGAAAGCGACACTGATTCTGGACTTAATGTCTGCGGGTATTGCTTGCGACTCGTGGTAGTATCCCTGACCACTCACTGTAGCTTGGAATACAGCATAGAAGTCCCTGAAACAAAAGAGAGAAGATTCAGGGAATGCCAATAGTTATGGAAGAAGGGAGCAGGACAACTGTCACCCAGACTGCTGACACGGATGATTGCCACCTGCGCAACTGCCATTAAGGTGAAGTTGATGTACAAAATTTGTCTTGTGTTGCTTCAAGTTGGTTATATGGAGGAATATGCAACTATTTGTCACTGATTACAGTAAAAAACTCAGTAAAAGCTGGTAAAGAAACTGAATAATTTTTTTATGTTTTGGGCGACAATGGTCCGAGTGGCAGTTGCTGGGGAGGCATTTTGCCCAAGATGTGAATTGTCCAGTAGCAAGGGACAGAACTCTTCCCAGCATCTAATATTAAAGACCACCTGGAACACCAGGCAGTGTGTGAAATAGTTTTATATATTACTAGCCAATCACTCTAGCTATGCCTCAAAGTTAATAACCCAAAAAATAATTGATACAACTCCTTCCCCCTGCGCCCGATCACTGAAAAAACATGGAAGAATAAAAAATACATATTACACACACCCTTCTCTCTCCTCGATCTCCCATGATGCACTTTGCACACCCTTCACCTTGTAGTAAAGCTTACAGCAACCATCTTCTTTCACCTGCACTGTAACACCAAGACAAGGTCAAGGTTATACTTAAGGTCAAGGTCATGAACCTGACAACAAGGAGTGAGTGTCAGCTGAAAAGGTTAACTAAGGCATATACAATGTATTCAGATTACACTTGATTGCGTACAATCTGGTTTCCCTTTGCTCTCAATGGCAAGCCCCAATGGGCGGCACTCAAGTGCTTTTACTGGTCAATTGTCAGGTCCGTACTAAACTTGTCCTCGTTTGCCAGTAGTATAATTAGAGAAAACTAGGGTAGACACAACGTTAATGCCACTTTTACTGTTGCAGGTCAGGCCTGCTGAGAAGTAAAGCATTTTTTCATATGCTTTCCTGTCTTCACTTACAAATTTTCATCAATGATGTTTCCTGCTTTGGGAATTCATGCACCAGACATTACATTTAAACTGGGACAACAAATTAATTCGAGGCACATGCTATCTGTGGTGAAATGATATGCTTTTACCATATGTACCAGGGCAATATGTACTGAGTGCAATACAAAGTCTTTGGTTTGGTATGTTTCGCTTGACATATGTTCATAATTAAGAAAATTGACAAGAGTAAACTAAAGACAGATCTTGACAAAATGATCTGCTTTCTAGAAACTTCGGAACAGGTTATTAAAGTTTAATACATATACCAATCTTTGGATTGTATTACAATTAACCCCTACTTGCTACATCTCCTCAGTTTCAGATATAATGCCAATTGATCTTGTACTTGCCCAGGGGAACTAATTGATACTGCACCTCTTGCCAAGGGAAACAAATATAAGTTATCACATCGTATCGAAGGAAATACGGGGTTTCATCAGTCCCGAGTAAGGTGGCGAGGGGAATACAACCTTACGAGGGCCTGATAACACCCCGTATTTCCCAAGACACGATGTGATAACACATTTATCTAGCTGAGTGTTTTCACTAAATCAAAACAAAACAACACGCATCGAATCGACTTGCTGCCATGTTGACACCAGCTTATCGTTTGACCTCAATGCACAGCACATTACTAAAGGCTTGTCGATGCACGCTTTTCTCACTTCGCGACGTCACCGAGGCGTACTGGGGTGATGTGACTTTCGTAGCGGGAGTACACGACTTTTAAACTCCCACTCGCGGATCATGATGGGTGTACATGGTATTTTATCAGAGTCATGTGGACCAATCAAAACTTGACATTCTTACATGACATGACATTCTAGATAACTGATATTACACCTCTTGCCTCGAACAACTAATTGACACTATACCTCTTGCCCAGAGCATCAGATTGATATTACACCTCTTGCCCAGGGCAACTAGTTGACATTACACCTTTTGCCCAGGGCAACTAACTGACATTACACCTCTTGCCCAAGGCAACTGAGTGATATTACACCTCTTGCCCAGGGCAACTAGTTGACATTACACCTTTAGCCCAGGGCAGTTGAGTGATATTACACTTCTGGCCCCGGGCAACTAACTGACATTACACCTCTTGCCCTGGGCAACTGAGTGATATTACATCTCTTGCCCTGGGCAACTAACTGACATTACATCTCTTGCCCAGGGCAACTGAGTGATATTACATCTCTTGCCCAGGGCAACTAACTGACATTACACCTCTTGCCCAAGGCAACTGAGTGATATTACATCTCTTGCCCTGGGCAACTAACTGACATTACACCTCTTGCCCAAGGCAACTGAGTGATATTACATCTCTTGCCCCAGGCAACTAACTGACATTACACCTCTTGCCCTGGGCAACTCAGTGATATTACACCTCTGGCCCCGGGCAACTAACTGACATTACACCTCTTGCCCTGGGCAACTGAGTGATATTACATCTCTTGCCCTGGGCAACTAACTGACATTACATCTCTTGCCCAGGGCAACTGAGTGATATTACATCTCTTGCCCAGGGCAACTAACTGACATTACACCTCTTGCCCAAGGCAACTGAGTGATATTACATCTCTTGCCCAGGGCAACTAACTGACATTACACCTCTTGCCCAAGGCAACTGAGTGATATTACATCTCTTGCCCTGGGCAACTAACTGACATTACACCTCTTGCCCAAGGCAACTGAGTGATATTACATCTCTGGCCCCAGGCAACTAACTGACAATACACCTCTTGCCCAAGGCAACTGAGTGATATTACACCTCTTGCCCAGGGCAACTAGTTGACATTACACCTTTTGCCCAGGGCAATTGAGTGATATTACATCTCTTGCCCCAGGCAACTAACTGACATTACACCTCTTGCCCTGGGCAACTCAGTGATATTACACCTCTGGCCCCGGGCAACTAACTGACATTACACCTCTTGCCCTGGGCAACTGAGTGATATTACATCTCTTGCCCTGGGCAACTAACTGACATTACATCTCTTGCCCAGGGCAACTGAGTGATATTACATCTCTTGCCCAGGGCAACTAACTGACATTACACCTCTTGCCCAAGGCAACTGAGTGATATTACATCTCTTGCCCAGGGCAACTAACTGACATTACACCTCTTGCCCAAGGCAACTGAGTGATATTACATCTCTTGCCCAGGGCAACTAACTGACATTACACCTCTTGCCCAAGGCAACTGAGTGATATTACATCTCTTGCCCAGCATTGAACATGGTTATCACATGTAGCAGCTGGTTGGTGGGAAAACCTTCATTCTTTGTAAATATATCAAGATGGATGTTTCATAAGGAGTGAGGAAGGTGGCTAAATCACCACCAGCAAGGTGGTGGTGCCGGGATCGAGCCCATCTGTGACCGGGTGTAGAAACCTTGGAGTCAACCTTGCAGACCCTTTCTGTGTTGTCACAACTCCTAGTGTACAGTAAACAACCCTGTACATTGAAGAACCCACGAATCCATTGGTATGTGATCAGATGGTGGCCACATGAATACGTTCAAACGCCTAGTTGCGGGTACTACAACGTGGAGTGACCTTGTGACAAAGTACTGTAACAATGTGTCCCTGACTACCCAGCTGTGAATGGGTACCGCATTAGGATATGAAAGCCACAATAACTGAGTGCACATAGAGGCAACAAGAGTTGTATATTATCCAGGAGGTGAGATTCATAATACAATGTGCTCTTGAGACTGACATCCAATGATTGAAAAAAATAAACAGCAGCTCCTTGATCAATCACTAGTTGCATGGATATGTGTGCTATATAAATATCCTACAATAATAAGACCTGGCGGTAGAGGAATGGGAACATACCATTCACGGGGTCACACTTCTTGTGCACTGCAGCTGGGGCAGCAGCAGCTGCCGTCACAGACGTTGATGCTATTGCCTCCTCCATCACAGGTGACGGTCAAGGACATGGAGACTCTGTAACATGCAGCAGGCCTGTAAAACTGACAACAAACGAAACATACTTAGATCAAAGGCTTACTAGAACAGATAGTATTCAAGGTGATTCTCATTGGTTAATAGTCAATAGTCAAAGCATATGAAAGCATGCAAGTGAAATTTGCCATGTTTCAATGCTTGTTTGTGTCAATAAAAATATAAAAATATTAAAACGCTTCTGTATTTACCTGGCCGTTCAACAAAACCTCAAATTCGATCATTTTCATCATAAACTAAGCCACCACGAGTTATCTCCCTTTAAGAATGTCCAAGAAAATTCTTGGCAAATCTCACTCAGCAGAAGACTGAATGTTGGTTTTAAAAGATACGCCAAATAAAGAGATCTTGAGAGTAATAATTTCTTGATAAGGTATTTTGAAAAGGTGTGCTGTGCCCAGTGTTCGAAATAACTGCCTGTCTGCAATCAAAATGCTAGTTGACCTTTGCTTGGACTGTAAAAAGCCACTGAAGCTGGCCCGCCTAGATAGTGATAATTTAGGAACTGATCCTGACTTCCTAATTTTAACAATAACATCATCCTCAAAAACATGAAGGGGTCCAATGCATGCCATTACTAATAACTATCTAAATCACAGCAATAACCTCACTGGTCAGCTCTGAAGTGCCAGAGTGTGACCCCAGTGATTTGTCAGTGGTTAAAAGCAAAACCCACACGGCTCAGGAGGGTTCTCCAAACCTGGGAAATCTGAAGATGTCAGAGATGATGAGCAGATAGATTTACATGCATATGAGGCAGAGGGTGGAGAGGATGGTGAGAGCCAAACAGCTCATGATTCCGACAGTGACACTGCTATGACAGTGATGGCAGCAACTCAGATGCAGACGATTATGATGTGGAGCAGACGATCAGGTGATGATGATTGAATTCCGTAAGATAATTTAATATAAAGACAATTTGAAAATGTACAGGTATTCTTAGAGTGTGTCCCATCAATGTCAGAGGTTCAGAGTTAATAGTCTGAAACAATTAATTTATGAAATGATATATTTTCAAATGCGCTCTGTTATTGTCTATAAATTATCACGAATTATTCGGGCCAGTAAGATGTCTGAAGGGCCAGTGACATTTTAAAGCCTTTGGCCCGACTCGCTAGTGACAGTTTGAATCTATTTCTAACACAGGCAGTGCCCCAGGAAATATGGAATTTACAAGGGTCTTACAGTCCCGTAACCCTTTCAAAACCCTTGTAACTGATGATGTTCTAATTCCTAGTGAGACTAATAACCTGAAAATATTTGTTGAAAGTTCTCACATCAAAATACATTTAAATTCTTCTCCAGGGTTATTTGGGAAACATGCTTCACATGAAAATTTGATTGCATGCAATTTGAAAAATGTTAAACAAGCATCGATTAATGAAATATTCCTTGACATCATACTTGTACAAATATTCATCTATACTAAACAAAAATTAAAAGTTTAACTTAAATGATGTTTATGTTATAAATCATTTTTTATTTTCAGCTACTGTCTCAAATCCCAATAATAAATTTACTTGCATCCAGCCAGCCATTACAACACAAGGGAGACAACTCTTTCTGTCAAATGCCTTGAGCTGTAATTCTGGACATCTGGTACCCCTAATGGAAGTTTTAACATAATGCAATACACATTCCTTTGTCACAGAATCATAAGTTGCAGTATATATCATATCATCATTATATGCAACTTAATCAACTCAATAAATATTTGCTTGCAGAACAGACATCAAGGTCACAGCATGCTCTCATGAAACAATCATATCAGTGGTTTGCAGTTAGAAAGTTTCATGAGCTACAGGTGCACTACAGATCTTATCTTACTGCTGGATGTATTTGTATCACTAAATAGTGGACACAATAACTGTCAAATGCACACAGCCTCCCATACTCATGATTAGAACTGGTCCACAGCAACATATGCCTGATTTCAGAGGTAATTAACAGGTTCAGGTGCTACAGCTCGAAGAATTGGTTGATGCATTGCATCATATCCCAGCAATGCTCGTGATATCTCTCACTGGTTTGTCTGATCTACAGTTAATCACTTACAGACCATTGTCAGACAGTTTGAAAACAAACAGCTCATACTTTTGAAGCTACAAAATATTTATCACAATCATTGATGTAGTTATCTTGCATCTCTATTCAGTTTCCATAACTTTCTGTACATTGTTTTTGTTGATTTGTTGATTAATGTCTTCCTCAGCTGCATTCTAGTGTAATAGGATGAAATCAAAACATTTATATTAACTTTATGAGCTACATTACCAAAACGTATACTAGTATACATCTGTGTTGTTTTGGTTCAACAGATGTTCATTGTGTTCACAATGAGAAGTTGTCAGCAGTATACAGTACTTGTCACCCTCACCCCAGTGCTCATCACTTGTCACCCCTACAGCAAAACGAGATACTGAACACTCTACTTACAGTATTAGTAGTTGTAGTACATTATTGCTAGATACTTTTACTTATGCACACGTAAGTATCCTAATTAAGCGTTTTTAGTAAACTATTTATGATAATGTAAGTACAAAATATATGAATATTCTCCTACAGGAATGTGTGTATGATTGATGATTTTATACAACTTTGAATTACAAGTGTGATGGGATCATGCTTATTTATATAAATCACATAAAGAAGTAAACATTTCCTGGTAATTATGTGTATTGTATCAGCTAAATGTGTGTCTGTTCTATTCGCAGGCACGTGCCATGTGTATGTATCACATGAGTTATAATTTCTTGGCTCAGGTATCTTGGAGACGGGTGGATTGCATGCTGTGTTACGACACTCCCATGTCACCCACAGGGTATGCATGTTATAGCCTGTTTCATGATTCAAGTGTTGCATTTGCTTATTGTTGCATATATTGTATCATTGTATTGCACCATGTACTTGATAACATCACCACATATTATAATGTGGTAAACCCCTTCGTAAGAAACATTTGTATGTGTTTTCAACGACGAGCAAATGATGTATGCATTATTACAGACAGTAATGTACCTGTAAACCTATGCATATTGATTGTATGTAACATTACGTGATGTAGTATGTATATTTATACAGTATTAAATCTCTGAATGAAATTGTATTTATGATGACAATATTGTTACACAGTGTCCACTGATAACAACATATATCTACTGACCGGAGAATAAACAAGTTCACCTCACACCTGCAGCGTTTTATTCCCAGTATCGTAGAGGGTAAATACCAGGATGCAACAGTAGCCATATGGCAACAGTCTGTAAATAATAAAATGTAGACTGGACAATCCAGTGATCAACAGAATGAATATCGATCTCAACTGAGATGTATATGATGACATGGGTTGATCAAGTCAGCGACCCGAACCACCTTTATTCACCTCTTACAACAAACATGGGTTGCTGAAGACCAGTTCTCACCTAAATCTTCATCGGTGTAGGAGGCTCTGAGTTTCATCTTTGTCAGTTGTAGTCATCTTTCAACATAAGGGTTGCTGAAGGCGATTTGTTCTAGATCTTAAACCTCATCACCCAATATAGGATCAAGTCTTCACTGGAGAACCCCACCACTGCTCCTGGGTATCTGTACATCAACATCAGAATCACACTATGTCTTTACTGTACAAACACAATTGCTGTTAATAGTAGAACAACTCACAATGCACAGTTGTGTCCTTCTGTGAGTCAGAGTTAAGTGACGAGTCAAAGGCATGTTTTTAAGTGTTTTTTTCATATATGTGGGCAAGATGATGGTTGACATTAAAGTTCACCGAATCAGCCTTCTGGTCATTTCAGTTGTTGAGTTACTGTGTCACTTTCTTTACAGTTCATCACCCGAAGTTTGCATATCTTCTCGGCGACATTGAACGGACACATGTAAATACCAATGTTAAGTTTGCACAGTACAACTGCTAATTCACCTGGTACATGCAACGTGGCTGTTTGTTAGTGTAGTGGCCATAAGATTTCCAAGGTCCTGTGCTGGGATTCGAATGACGGACATTCTGATGCGAAGTCCACATGACCAAACAGGTTAACCCCTGTCAGCAAGTTGACAAGGTAAGGATGTCATCTGTGGGATGACTCCAATGCCCTGCCACATTAGCACAGACAACTAATATTTTTACATAAGTAAGTTCACTTGCTTGTTTGCCACAGACCAGATTAAATTATAGACCGCAGCCATATCATGAGCATTTAGCAGCCCCTGAATTATTGCTGAGGGCAAACAATATTGCATATGGATTCATACGGCTGCTCTTAGTGGAACCAGAGTAGGATTTGTACACCTTCTGGTATAATGAAACTGACATTGTATATCAGCTTACGCAGCTGTCTGTTTATCATGATGATGTTGCATTTAACATCATATATTTTCAAGCAGATGACATTTAGTGCCACGCAACACATATCCTTCTTTACATGTATATGGATACCAGTGTAGGCTTGCTGGACACGCGACGTATTATTTTCAACAATACAAGCCCCTGTGTTTAGTGCCACATGTGAGGGGCCTGTATATTTCTTGAAAAAAATATACAAAGTTACTACAGAAGAGTGTAGGAGAACATTTGCTTTTGTGAGGCGTATATCTTATCAACGATCTAAGGCACCCCCTAAGTAATTGAAGGAATTACAGCAAATTTGAAGGAATTGCATCTCAAATGAAAACAAATGCAGCCCACTCGCGAAACAATTGCAGCGATATCGGTAGTTTAGCGGTAATAACAGAAACACATCGCCCCTATCGGCAGCAATGTCGGTAATACTGGAAACACTCTCGGCCATCTTCGGAGATTTTTCAGTCATGAGCGGAAACTCACGCAGCAAAACATGGCATCTTTGGAAGAAGCATCCATCTCGGTGAGTTTTGTTTTTAGTACCTTCTGTTACATTTTTATACTTATCTGTCTTTGACCACCCGTGTTGAATGCGTTTAGGTATGAGGTGTTGTCGGGGCAATAGCTGATGTTTTTAGGAAAAGATTGTCACTGCAGAAGAGTGTCACAAGTCATGCCCCTGGAGATTGTTTGCATCTGAACATCGAAGTCGTGCCGATGATTACGAACATCATGAACGTGCGCCATGAAGAAGTTTATGAGCCAAAATCTTTCTTCCTATGAAGTGCAATTGACATATTTAAACACACTTTACAAAAACTTTGATGTTATATCTAGCGCACGTTCGTAATCATCGGCAAGACTTCGAGTTCGATGTTCAGATGTAAACAACATCCAGGGGCATGACTTGTGACACTCTTCTGCAGTGACAGTTTTTGCCTAAAAACATAAGTTATTGCCCCGACAACACCTCATATCTAAACGCATTCAACACGGGTGGTCAAAGACGGATAAGTATAAAAATGTAATAGTAGGAACTAAAAACAAAACTCACCCAGGCGGGTGCTTCTTCAAACGACGCCATGTTTTGCTGCGTGAGTTTCCGCTCGCGACCGAAAAATCTCCGAAGATGGCCGAGAGAGTTTCCAGTATTACCGACATTGCTTCCGTCCCGATAGGGGCGATGTGTTTCTGTTATTACCGCTAAACTACCGATATCGCTGCAATTGTTTCGCGAGTGGGCTGCGTTTGTTTACATTTGAGATGCAATTCCTTCATATTTGCTGTAATTCCTTCAATTACCTAGGGGGGCCTGGATCTCTTACCAACGATAAACCAAACAATGTTCGCCGTCCTTTTCTCATGAAAACGACACCATCTTGCTCCCCACAGAAATAGTCTGGTAGTAGTGCTCGCTATACCATGATATAGATACGGTGACAAGGGCACGCGCTGTGACGGAGCTGCTTGGAAGGGACGCTACTCTACTTCACTGCTGAACCATGAACAAGTTGGTTGTCTGTGTGAGCAGCACAAATAGTGAAGTTCAAATCCCCATTTAGTTTACTTTACCTGCTTGTCTTGGCATGTAATGTTTGGATGAATGAACGATGTCGCTATATTGATTTTTCAACTTGCAATCCATCTTAAGCATGAAATGCCGTCGATGAACATTCTTGATTAGTGTTGTAATATAACGCTTAACTCACGAGAAGGTCCATAGCTTAATGTATGTTGTCTTGGTGACAAATATAGAGTTGTAACAAAGAAAGGTATCTAAATGTCAATTGAAGAAATTGACATATATTTTCACATCTTTATATGTATTCTTATTACAATTTCGCTTCAGTGATATTCAAGAATATATCTTCTAAATGAACAAAACCACTGATGACATTTCGTCGTTTTTTGCGATGTATTGGTGAATCATGTACGTGCCAGTCTCATGTCAACCTGAATTTGTAGGCCATAATGTTCAGAACTTGTGCAACAGACTGTAAAATATGATCTAACTGAACTGTTATTGCAAACACAAGGTATTCTGAAATTAAAGTGACAAATTACCTTCCAAACTGAGTCAAAACAGGTACATGTTTTGATTTTATCACAATCCCTGTTGTTTGGATTCAACACGTAATTTCCTGGGATTTGACGGGTGAACGCATTTCTTTGAAATCTGTTCTGCTTGCTAAATATTTACATTGGGGGTGGGGGTAGGGGGACTGGTAGAAGTATTATGTTTGTAATGTATTGTGGTTATCATTCATTTTAAGGTTACATGTACAGACACATATGATGGCCCAGAACGGTGTACATATATACATGTACAGACACATATGATGGCCCAGAACGGTGTACATATATACCGAACAGAAAAAAACTTTCAACACTGAACTCGAGAGCTTGTGTAATGCACTAAGAATGTCAAGTGCGCGGTGCAGTATGAAAAAGACGTGTCTTGGCACGAAGGCGATATAGTTTCAGTTTTTCACGGAAATCAGATTGCGGTGGGCTTTGAATTTTGTTGTTGTTATACTTGTGTGTCTATTGAATAGTAATACCCACACAAATAGACCGTATCTGCGCATGTTTCAGTGATATGTAAACATGGATTCTGCAGGGTTTACTCGAAGCATAAATGTAAGTACACACATATTGAAGTGCCACAGAAACAATCCAATGCATGGGCACTCAAGGCAAAGGTTATTGTGACTTATACTTGTGTGTCTATTGAATAGTAATACCCACACAAATAGACCGTATCTGCGCATGTTTCAGTGATATGTAAACATGGATTCTGCAGGGTTTACTCGAAGCATAAATGTAAGTACACACATATTGAAGTGCCACAGAAAAACTCCAATGCATGGCACTCAAGGCAAAGGTTATTGTGACTTATACTTGTGTGTCTATTGAATAGTAATACCCACACAAATAGACCGTATCTGCGCATGTTTCAGTGATATGTAAACATGGATTCTGCAGGGTTTACTCGAAGCATAAATGTAAGTACACACATATTGAAGTGCCACAGAAAAACTCCAATGCATGGGCACTCAAGGCAAAGGTTATTGTGACTTATACTTGTGTGTCTATTGAATAGTAATACCCACACAAATAGACCGTATCTGCGCATGTTTCAGTGATATGTAAACATGGATTCTGCAGGGTTTACTCGAAGCATAAATGTAAGTACACACATATTGAAGTGCCACAGAAAAACTCCAATGCATGGCACTCAAGGCAAAGGTTATTGTGACTTATACTTGTGTGTCTATTGAATAGTAATACCCACACAAATAGACCGTATCTGCGCATGTTTCAGTGATATGTAAACATGGATTCTGCAGGGTTTACTCGAAGCATAAATGTAAGTACACACATATTGAAGTGCCACAGAAAAACTCCAATGCATGGCACTCAAGGCAAAGGTTATTGTGACTTATACTTGTGTGTCTATTGAATAGTAATACCCACACAAATAGACCGTATCTGCGCATGTTTCAGTGATATGTAAACATGGATTCTGCAGGGTTTACTCGAAGCATAAATGTAAGTACACACATATTGAAGTGCCACAGAAAAACTCCAATGCATGGCACTCAAGGCAAAGGTTATTGTGACTTATACTTGTGTGTCTATTGAATAGTAATACCCACACAAATAGACCGTATCTGCGTATGTTTCAGTGATATGTAAACATGGATTCTGCAGGGTTTACTCGAAGCATAAATGTAAGTACACACATATTGAAGTGCCACAGAAAAACTCCAATGCATGGCACTCAAGGCAAAGGTTATTGTGACTTATACTTGTGTGTCTATTGAATAGTAATACCCACACAAATAGACCGTATCTGCGCATGTTTCAGTGATATGTAAACATGGATTCTGCAGGGTTTACTCGAAGCATAAATGTAAGTACACACATATTGAAGTGCCACAGAAAAACTCCAATGCATGGGCACTCAAGGCAAAGGTTATTGTGACTTATACTTGTGTGTCTATTGAATAGTAATACCCACACAAATAGACCGTATCTGCGCATGTTTCAGTGATATGTAAACATGGATTCTGCAGGGTTTACTCGAAGCATAAATGAAAGTACACACATATTGAAGTGCCACAGAAAAAATCCAATGCATGGGCACTCAAGGCAAAGGTTATTGTGACTTATACTCCAATGCATGGGCACTCAAGGCAAAGGTTATTGTGACTTATACTCCAATGCATGGGCACTCAAGGCAAAGGTTATTGTGACTTATACTCCAATGCATGGGCACTCAAGGCAAAGGTTATTGTTCCTACTATTACAGTTCTAATCTGTCGTTTTCCCCGATGCATCGCATATCTAACAATCACGAAAGTCGTTTTTCAGGCTTCTGACGTCTGATTGTTTTTAACACTTTCTTTCTCTGGTTTCAGAAGATTTCAAAAGTAAATATGTCATGTAATAGTAACTTTTGTTTCTGAGCATATTTTGTCCGAGACACACATCGATATTTACTCTTGACGAGGAAAATTACTTTTCTTTAATTAAATTTATGATGAAATCTTAGATTTCAATACACGTCACCATTTCATTGCCTTACAGGACCCTCATACTTCCTGCAAGGACGCTTGAAATTAGTAACAGGTTACCCTCTGAACTGCTAGTTTTGCAAGTCA
Source organism: Haliotis asinina (assembly GCF_037392515.1). Classification (NCBI taxonomy): domain Eukaryota; kingdom Metazoa; phylum Mollusca; class Gastropoda; order Lepetellida; family Haliotidae; genus Haliotis; species Haliotis asinina. The sequence goes on along the minus strand of NC_090283.1, from coordinate 20,109,013 downwards.
AGATATTTGACTTTACTCCTCCAAGACCCGTAATAGACAGGTATAAAACTGATCTTCAGTAACACATACCTGTCGTAAGAGGCCACGAAAGGATGGGTGGTCAGGTGTGCTGATTTGGTTCACACATATCAGTGCATTCCGACAGGGTAGATTGATCATCATACCGGTGGTCACTCACTCACTCACTCACTGACTCACATATCCTTACCTATTTTCTAAGCTTTTCTATCATAAAATCATGACGACATACGAAAAACAATACTCGGCACTGCATTTGTCATTTTATTTCTTGTGATGCATAAACACGTGTTCGCCAAATAAAGAATAACCAACTTCATCATTGAAATTTGAATTTCATTACTTTGAGTTACAACCATAATTTGTGTCAGTTAAACATCCAATATACTAGACAAATGAATCCAATTTTAGAGGCAAAATATGTAGCTTAATTCAGTTTTACGCCGCAGTCATCAACATTCCATCTATATGGCGATAGAAGCATAAAAGCATTATACTAAACCTATTTTCTATTAACAATTTAACCATCAACACTTAATCCTTAAACTCATAGGTCGTATTCCGCAGTTGTATTGATACTTTTGAGGAAGATATAATTCGTCAGTTACAGCATGTTCACGTTTCTTCTAATCCGATAACAAATAACATAATCCAAGAACTCAAAGGAAATATTCGGTAGTTCGATTTCTAACAGTAAAGGGACAAATCCGTAAATTAATTTGCATTCTAGTAACCCACAAACAAGTAACAAGTAATCCACGAAGTCAGTGAAAATATCCAATAGTCCTAGGGCTTGTTGTGAAAGGTAGAGGCCTCCAGCTATCGTTACTGCACCATTCGTTTAATCAATTAGCTGTTAACAGGCAATCCATGAAGTCAAGAATAGAGAACTTTGGGCATTCCTGTTGATGGTTTACTGAAGAAATAGTCCTTTGGTCCCAGAGTGAAAATGTTTTCAATCATTGACGAACGATTTACAAGTAAGTCACAAATTCATTTGAAATATTCCGCTGTTGTGTTTCTTTTTAACGGAGACTTCAATATATTACCATGTATTACACAAACAAGTAATCAGTAATCCCGGAAAATATTCGATAGTACTCATGGTTGTTGTAATAGTCAAAATCCATCGGTTACTTCGTGCACACATTTCTAGTAATCTACAAATGATTAACAAGCAGAGCTTAATCTTATTGGACATATTCAGTAGGGTCGACTGAACACTCCACAGTCACGACGTGGGTATCGCCATTAGTTTTCTGAAACATGAAACCAATATGAAACATGACTGGTCACTGTAATACCTTTTACAAACACAGATTGGTGGAAATAAGGTAACTTATTGTTCCGTTATTTTTGTCCTTAAACTAGTTGCACATACCTGTTCTTTAATGGTTATGCCTGCTGGAATTGGCTGTGTTTCATCATGAAATACCGTGTCCCCAACTTTAGCTTTGAACTCCAATACACTGGAACTGAGGCATTTAATAATGGTATATTCCTTCGTGAACGTCCATATCATATTATATTACCTCACGCATAACCCCACGACTAGTAAACAACGTATTTATCTTACCGACACTTCAAATGTTAATTTTTAACCCTTTGAAGCATGGATATCGGATCGTACATTGAAATAGAATATCATAATAGAATAGCAATAATAGAAGAGCGCTTAGACAGTCAGAAAGCGACAGTTAACAACCCATTCTCCGCTTCTCAAAGCGATTTTTCGGGAACTGAATTCTCGTCCTTACGTTTTTACAGCTGCGTTTGCCACTTGAACTTTCTGACCCGGTGTATACATCACGTAGGAAACTGAGTACTTCGATTCACCAAGGTGCTTGACCTTCACTGGAACATCCAAGGGTTTGCTCCAATGACATCGTCAGCACAGTCAACATAATATTTGGTTTACACTATCGCCACTAACTAATAAATAAATGAAACATTGTCCATCTGATATATGACGGCAAGCACATGTCTCCTTCGTTACTTTATCGTATTTTTTCCAAGCATTAAGCAGGTTAGGGAAATATCAAGTAATAAGATAACTTGCTCTCCGACACTTTCTTATAAGTATTCTGAAGATTTCATTACAGTGAGAATAGCTTCGTATTTTGTCTACAATATCTCAACTAACATATGCTTGAAACAAACTCACCGTTTGGTCTGTCCGCCATTAATGATTCCAACAGTGAAGCTTAAATGTAAGAAACACATACAAGTTACAAAATTAATGCAAAATTAGCACATAACAGGGAAGCATTTGATCGACAGTTTATACGCCATCATTTTAGAAATAAGTAATATAATACAGTCATTTCATTATATATTTTCTCCATAAAGGAACCCCACATACTTGACATTCACACAACAAGACTATCTGCCCATGTTCAACCTACATTTTATGACTTAGTTAAATTGATAGAAACCGAATCGACAGTTTTAACAGCATGAATCTCCTGATGTCATCATGGTGTGTAACATGGTGAGGAATTAGTTATAGTGACACCAGATATGGGTTTTCCGTATTGTAGTTAGATTGTGTATCGAACCTTTCCTTGACGGGTTTTATAGAAAAAAACCGGCTAACCCTACAGCTATAGTCCAAATATATCAACCGGGTTCGCAAGGATTAAACAGACAAGCAACCGTTTCCTCCATAACTGTACCTGTTTCCAAGGTGTGATTAAACGCTGATGCCCACACGCTGTCTGGCGGCCAGACGGTATGTCTGTATCTTTATAGGCTAGCATTTCCAAGATATTAGCAGATACAGGGCTAATGAAAAATATCATACCCTGACACACCTTTCTGGCTCTTATTTTCTAGATATCGTGATAGCAAAATGATAGAAATATGAACTTACTTCACAATCTTGAACTGTTTGCGACTCACAATAGTCATTCTGTACCATATTATGTCCCTTCTTACATTTCAGTTGTACAAAAAACATGTTTTTGATGATCAGTGTATTTTCTACAGCTACCATATATGGATATAGCAAACGTGTTTATTGACATGAACACTGGGTGGCTATATTTGGAGTCAATGCATATAGCACAAGTGATCTGCTCCTGCATAATCAATGGAACAATGCTCGAATTTGAAGAATTTTCGTTACGTGCGCGGTACGTCAGCACCGACACCGTGTACACTGTGACACTATGTTCTATGTATTGTAAGATAATAAACAATGAACGATAAAATGGATTCTAGGTTACCTCTTATCTCCATCGTACATTAAGCTATTTTTGTATAGATTTCGCCCTTCAGATAGGATCCCAAGTTAGCTGGTAACAATGTGATGGATAAGATGATTGATGATTTACATGGTTTAAGGTGATGTTATTATTACCTTGTCAGAATATCGCATCTTGGACCAATACATATAATTTCAAGTTGAGACATATGATACGAAGAAAGTGTACTTATGTTTGAACTGTATTTGAATGGTTTCTGATCTGATCAACCGTTGAATTACATGATCAAGGCGAGATTATTTATTGGTTCTGTTATTTCGTTGTCCAAGAGAATTCAGTCACGCTTCAACTAAATGTAGCAGCACAGTTGAATGTATTTATTCTAATACAAATAATTAAATGATAACTAGAGGCCTTCAATCTAACATTGTCCACATATGTTCGAATGTGAGGGGGCTATGAAAGTCATTCGAGTTAGAATAGAAGTTCCACACAAGGCGACTGTTGTTGATATAACATCCGTTTGATGGGGCAGAACAACCACAAATAACACTGAATCAGACCATGTTCAAACTTAGCTGGCATGACAGGGAAACTGGATTGGTGGGGAACAGACTTTAGAAAATACTTTATATACCTCTTGCAATGATTGAATAAACGGTTTATGTATATGCATTCTATCACAGGAGAGGCATAAGATATATTTCAGATCACACCGCAGTGTCCATTTCATTTCCAGGAAATTTGCTCTGTGCTTTCGACTCCACTTCCAAGTACCCGTTCCACATATGGTGGCATAACATGTGTAAGTGATCTCACGCAAAATGTATTTGATTTTGGGTCGATAGAGCAGAGATATGCCCACCAGGTTACTGTGACATGCTTCCAGTATCACGTGAAGTGATTGAAATATCAACAGTGTTCTTTATCCGTGTTCGGTGGAGCTTCATTGTTGGTCCTTGACAACACACTGTTGTTGGTTTCAGCGGCACTGTGGTGTGACTCTGGTTGTGTAGTCTTCAAAACAAAGCGGTGGCTATTCTTCGAGCTTGACGAATGTTCAGATCGGTCACATAGAGTACGGTTGACAGGTGTGCCTATATTCCATGTTTGTTATAATGCAACACATTTAGAAAGTGTTAGAAAGGTACACATTTTTTGAGAATTACCTACTCCGATTTATATCTTTACTAATTACAAGGTTATTGTCAATAGCTGACCTCGGTACATGGTCAAACAACTCAAATAGCAGGATACCTTCAATTATGACCCTTGGTGTAACGTGCTATGGTCACTTCCATGGAATGGTTCCCATTTTATTTGTTATCTTATTAAAGAAGTTGCAATGGCAATTTATGCCTTTGCCAGCAATAAATGAATGAATGAATGAATGAATGAATGAATGAAAGAACAGAGAGAAGCATAGGTGATGATTGAGGATGATAATCATTTGCTGAACAGTTAGAAGAATGTTTTTAAATCATGCAGTAGAATCACCACCGGAATGGAATCACATTATTGTAAGTGACCAAGCAATGAGACCTTTTCTCTTCTTAGGGCAATCAATCCACATAGACTTGACATATCGCATTGTTGTCTTATGATCAAATAACTTTCCTGAAATAGTTTCACGTCTGCGGTATATATTTCTCGTTCCCACTCTGTCACTCGATAACACGTTCAAGTATACATTGTAGATGAAAGTTTGCCAATGCTACTTCATATTTGCAGTCTCCTAAACACTATAAGACCTGGGAACCGCTCTATCACTTGATAACATGTTCGAGTATACATTGTGGATGACAGTTTGCCAATGCTGCTTCATATATGCAGTCTCCTAAATACTACAAGACCTGGGAATCGTTTTAGAGAACAATTTATGTCAACGAATCTGCGTCGTAGGACGAGTTAGTCTTTGATATCTTTAAAAGTCTCAATCAACGTCCTCCGCCCACAGACGTCATATTTAACACCATAGTACATATATGCAGTTGTGTACAACGTTGTACAACTTGAAGTGTTCATGTATATCCTCTCATTTATTTCACAAAACTGTATTTGGTTCTAAATGATATTCTTTCATGTTTTTAAGTTCAGTTCAAATAAATTCAATTGCTTTTCACGTTACTGATACTTGCTTCAGTATTAGTATATTTTGTTTTGCCCACCTTTTCCCCCTTGCCTTTATCTGTGTGCATGTTAACGTTTATCTATCGGCATGTATATACTGTATAGGGTTAGATTTGGATGTAGTAAATCACAATACGTTTTCCAGTCTCTGTTTTAAATTCTAAACATAGTGATCACACAATGGTATGCTTACACACTGCCATGATTACACAATTCCATTTAGAGTGTGGGCAAATGTAACATATGTTATATTTGGGATTGAACTTTCTTAACAAAGTACAGATTCCAGTACCTTTTCGGTTGAGCCCCATCTGAGACTCGAACCCACACCCTCAGAGTCAGGCACCTAATCGCCAGCACACAAAGTCAGTCGCTAGTCTGCTCAGAAATATAATGTTAAATCACTGGGACGAGCCAAGGTCTGTTTACTGTTTATCATTACTCACGCTGGATTAAAGAGATAATTTTAACACGCCAATAACCAATTTAAATTCACCGTGTCAAGGAAGGATATAAATATGTTCAAGTAATATTCACGGTGTTTGTGGTTCTGCATCATATAGCAACAAAGGTGATAGTTTCTATGCTCCACGTATGGCATGAAACCACTCAGTGTTTTGATCGATGACAGTTCAACATTACAAACATGTCCCAGGGGTGTTGTACCAACCTCTGTAAGTGCACATGATACGCATTGTACACAATACGTTTTCAATCAGTATTGAAAACTTCACATTTCAGACTCAGCAACTTCGGCAAGATATTTAGTGTGGTATTGGTGTGTGGTGTAAAATAGAAAATAAAACAGGTTGAAGTACTCCTAGTTTTGTGTCCGGCTTAGATAAACGCAGTCTCATTGTCATGTATCGTGAAGGTGTTCCCACAGAATACAATGTTATAGAATATTTTTTAAGTCATTCCTCTCACGAGGACTGAAATAATATGAAATACAGGGAGTTATATGTGTATCGCAACTTCAAATTTACAACATCTTTTGTGTCAAGTAATACTTATAGTGTTTCTTTTGGTATTTGGATGCTATTGTTTGTTGGTGTTTAGAAAAAGACCATCGGTATTAATTTCTAGACAACTGGTTGTTCTTCAAGTAATGTTACTTGGGGTTAAAATAACAAGGGGGTTCTGGATGCTACTTTCCCATCTGCTGACAGATCTAAAAAGACTTTTCTATAGTTTTTTTTCTAACACATGGCCTGGGACTAAATTCCTCACAGCTCATATATTTTTGGACAATAGAGATAAACATATCACATGGAATGCTTGAATGGCTGTCTCCTCGTGTAATTCCCGACCACTGATTTGTATCGAGCGATACTGTATGTTCTCCCGAGCGATAACGAGAACCTGTTTTTGTGTTCCAGTGAGGTCCCAAAATAGATTACGTGGATTTAAGTAAACAAATCACTGGTTGCTGTTCACAGAACAGAACGATAAGCAAGAATGACATAATACACACATATGAACTAACCTTTATTTCTGGACATGTGCTGTCCTCTTTGTCATAGAAAAACAGGAAAGGTGTCTACATTTGTAATCTTCATTCCAGTATCAGGTTCCTTTCTGCATATGGCAGCAGAAACGTACTTGTTACATACAGGATCTGTTACGTTTTTGTCCTATGTTTGGTTTCATGAAAACTAGAGGCTACACTTTACCAATAAAGCAAAACAGTCCCCATTGGGCCAACTTTGTGTGAATATGTTGTCTCAAACGTTTGATTGGGATAACATCAGGATAAGTCTTGATACTCATATGATATCCATTTGAAAATCCACATTGATGATATTATCTAACACAAAAAATAAGTTTATCCCAGTATACATCTGCTGTGATAAAATTCTTCCTTTGGCATTAGGCTTCAGAAGTAGTTTTCCAGATTGGAGCCGTCATATTTGACTTTTACATCATAGGTGTTGCCCGACTTGTTCTGAAAGAGAAAGTAATTCTGTTGAAAAAAATCTTCATTTTTACTTGCAACCAGCTAATTGCAAACAACAACAAGAAGAGAAAAAAATAACTGCTTGTTTCCCATCGATGTAAATGATTTAGCAATTGCTTTACTCGTTTGAAAAACACGGAGGTCCCGGAATATCAATCAGGACTATCTATATAATCTATGATCTGAACAGGCTACACTATTCTCCCTTCTAGTGTTCAATCCAATCTGTTATAAACGTAATATGTTTACATCAACCCATCCCTTCTACCTTCTTCGTTTTGTAAAGTTAAATGTAGTAAAACAGGATATGAACGTTCAACTCACGCGGCTTGTGATGCTGAAATATTCGGGTATTGCTCTCGACTGATGATTGCAGGGACGACCACCGACGGTAGCGTCAAAGACTAATGTTGACCTGTAATGTATGGATGACATCAAAATAAGCATATCATACTACTGTTGGCCTTTAAATATGATATTCGATATACATAAAATACTACCCTGTATCATAATAATGCGATGATGATATCTATATTACATTTTCTCATATGCATTGTCATTTGCTAGTGGTAGAGTACTCTTCCTGACCTGGGCGGATACTACCAGACACTAATAACACAGATGAGATGAAGTTTTCATATGAGGCTTCGAATGGTGCATGCAAAATGCAAAACTCATTCCAGTTAAATAATAGTTTAATAACTCAGTTATTTCTTCAAACCTTTCCTACTTACAACCAGTTCATTGCTTATGGCCATATGGCCATTCAGTCGTACAACAAAAACAAAGAAAAACAAAACAAAACAACAACAACAACAAAACAACAACAAACAAACGAAAAAAACCAACAAAACAAAACAAAAAAAATAACGAAAGTAACTTTGAAGTAATTTCAACATTGTCTCCTTACCCACTTTTGGAGGCAGTCGCCGAGGACATGTTGCCATACACCGAGTAAGACACTGTCCAGTCGGACTGGCAGCAAATGCCTGGTGGTCTTACTTGAACTGGAACACGTTGAAACGTTTACAAACTTGTTTCTTGTTAAAACCTTTTCATTTTTATAAACACGAGCATTGAAAACATTGTGTCGAGTTTACTGTTTTATCGAAGTAAAGGACTGGTAATTTCGTGTTATTTGTATATTAATTATCTTTTGCTTTAATCGAATATTGGATACTCAGAACCTTCGATACAACACTGTCTGACTGTAGATGCCTTGTGCATTGACATGCATGAATGGTATTAAGAATAAAACGTGGTCTTCTAAAGTGTATTTACGCATCTAGTGAGTTAGCCTTAATGTACTGTAACACTTACCATTTGGTCTGTCCATGATGTTTTTCAGATGAGTCAGCTACCTGCCTACAAGAAAAAAATAGATTAAAGCAGGTGATTGTATCGTTAATTCTCCCTGTCATGACACACATTCTTTTCAAGTACCTACGTGGCATACAACGTCGACGTTTACCGTTTTAGTAAAACTAATGAACAAAGGGGTTATGCTGACAAACTTCGAAACATAAACATGGACTTTTGGGATTCTAATCCATCATCACACACGTCATAGTACTCCGAAGAGGCTCAACTGGGTAACCTGTTCAACAGTCAGTGTGGCTAATATGGTTGTGAAGCATGCAGTACCTACCAGACATCCGATGTCGGTATCTCCCGCAATGATGAATGAAACAAGTCTCACGACTTATGTACGACAACCACACAAAAGAATGTTATAAATAAAGATGTATTTTAAACCCACAACACATTCATTATATTTAGCTATTTTGGCTTCCACATCATTTTCTCAAATACTATGACATGGTTGCAGCACTGTCACGTATGCATCTGATTCTTAGAAATCCGACCCGTATGTCATGTGCCCCAAGAAGAGTGAGAAGTATTTTAGACGCTGACTGATCGCCTGTATTGCGTTTCACTTGTTCTTTGTTGGAGTTTTGTAGGTACATACCACATGTAGATTGATACTTCTGGTACACAATGCAGGGTGAAGCGTGGATTATACTTACAAAAGAACATGCTGATGACGGAAAGCGACGCCCCAGGCACATGCTAATCAGAAATAATGTAACACTGAGTTCAGTTCTTCATATCATCGTTGTCCTGAAGCACAACAATATTCCCTCGAAAATCTGTAAATAATCGCGTCTGGACCAGTCAGTCAAGGGATCAACAGCATGAGCATCGATCTACTCAACTGGGATACGAGGGCATGGTAACAGGCCTGTCCACTCGATCACAGTGACCACTATGAGTTGCTAGAAGGGTTGCTGGGTGGGTTGCTGAGTATCCTTTCTAAACCGGATCGTCACTGACTGTCACTGACCAATGTACCTGACAATGACATTTTTTTAAGTGAGTGAGTGAGTTAATATTTAACGTCACACCGGCAATATCTCAGCCATATCGTGACGAGAACGTTTAATACTGCAATGAAATGCATGGATACTATAAAAACCTGTCAACGAAGGACAGTAAAACAACTAGAATAACACAAATGGGATTAAAACTAATGTGGAAAGTTAAAACTAATATCACTATTCGGACAATACAACATAAAATCAGGCTATAGATTGCCAACAACTGAAGGTAGATCACCATACTAGGGGCCATGGGGGCTTACAGTACCTTTGCTACCTGCATGGACCCTAGTTGGATTTGCATCATCCCCTCAGCTGTTAGGAATTTACTCACATCTAGCCACAAATTAAAAATACACATGTACTACGATTAAAAACAGTGGCAGTCTAAACGTACATGAAATGTTTTGGGACTTACGTACCCTCTAAGGAGGACAATAGTTTTACGGTACTTCAACCCCCTTTGAGGATACAGCCACTAACAATTCAAGTTACTAATCTATCTACAGAACACAAAAATCAAAATTCAATGATGAAATCAATTTTTTTTTAAAATCCAAGAATTAAATGAGAACTTACGGTGTTAAAAATGTCCTTAATTGTTTTTACTTTGAAATATTTATCCCTTATGATGGAGAATTCAACACAGTCAAGCAGGACATGCTTGACCGTGGTTCTCTCATCACAAGGGATGCAAAACGGAGGTTCCTCACCTTTCAATAGGTATGAATGAGTAAAAACCTCACATTTTTTTAAGATCATGTGCATGCTTGTTTGGTTAAAAATCTGCAAAATAACCTACTGGTTCGGTTTTGGAATCTTTAGCACCTTCAGTATCATAGTTATACATATCATATATCCGATCTAAGCAGAAATAATGACTTCCGGACTTCTTAAAGGTTGTCGTAAGCAGTAAACGTTAAAGCCGAGGCTCGTTTCAAGCGCGGTCGTGATAAGAGAACACTTGTACACAAGGCACACGTTACACCACATTTGGACTTCGATGACATTTTGCAAGACAAGCGCTCTCCAATAGACATTGCTTGTTCCCGTGCCAACTGAGGCCATAATGCCAGAGAATCTATATATCAGAGTGACAAAACCAAACATAACAATGTGTGCAAGAATGTATTTAACTTACTTGTATATCTACAGATAATTTCATGTGGACGGTAAAACTACACGAGGCAGAATCTCATAATGTGCTGAGCCGCGTTTCACAAAGCTCCACTAAGTCCATGATCTCGTAGTTTTTCTCGTACCATTTTTACATCCTATACTGCAACACAGGAGGTACGGTTGCTACGAGAAACGTTACGTGATCTTATACTGGCTTTGTGAAACGGGGACCTGATATGTGTTATGACAGCGTAAAGTCTCTTGTCGCTTTTCGTTGTATCATCTGTCGTAAAGATGTAAGAAAAGCAGCTGAACACTTCGATAGAACATGTGACACTTACGCATGCATTGTTGCAATACGTTGTGTACGATGCAGGTAGCAGTTCAGTTTACCCGAGTGTAAGTGTGATCTTATTTATGCTGTAATGAAGGGTAACATTGCTTGTTTCTGAGAATTTGTGTGATCACAGGTGAGTGTTCCATAAATACCGCATGTGACATTTCCAGTTTCACCCTTTGACACATTACTTACACTAGCTGATGTTTTGAATATAATGCCGTGGCTATTGGGTAATACGTTCTATGTTGGACCACATGTTAGGCTATACGTGTTGCCTAAACTGGAAATTTAAGAAAGTCATCTACTTGTGCAACGTATCATATCCATTACAAGGCTTAAAGGTAGTCATCGACGGGATTTTCTAGGAGCTGTTGCATCCCTAGCAGCGCACCCGTTTGTTTGCATTTAGCTACACCTGCGTCTTTCAAGCACACGCTTAGTTGGTCTTCGTGAACGATGGCGAACCAAATGAGCTGTACTGTCATGAGATTCCATGCTATTGCAGGTTTTGCAACATCTTCTGCTAATCGCTGGATGAGATCCTTTAACTACTGGCTAAGGGTTTATTTTCAGCAGTCTTGCATGGGTGATCGTGAGTGTTTATCCAGACGAGTATAAAGGTAGTGTTTTGGGGCGTTTTCACATAGCCTTTCTAGGTATCAGTAGATCTGCAAAATAGTTTCGACAGTTTTGAATGTCGTGTCTTTTTTAATGGATTCCCAAATAACATGTTTGTATATTATTCGTTCTGCATCGAAACATCGACTAATGTGCATCTTTGATGTCTGTTAACAGAATTAACACGTGACTTCATTCACCTGAAATGTTCTGTGTGACGTTTCGCCCCATGGTGACATATTTGAAAAGAAATAGGGAGGTGGAATACACAGAGCTTCATAAACTGGAGCTACACAGGTTCAGGTCGTGCAGTCAAATGAATTGCACCAGTAACAACACTGGTTACCGCGTACGGATATTATGATTTCACCTCGGAACAGGAATAATCTGCAATATTGAAAGGTATACAATGGTATGTACGCGTATTTCAATTCTTTAAACCCACCAGATGTGTACAAAGTCTTGTTTTCAACACCTGGAGTAATTTCTGATTTAGTGAGTGAGTTTAGTTTTACGCTGCACTCAGCAACATTCCAGCTGTATGGTGGTTATTGCTGATTTAAATTAATTAAACTGCTATTTCATATAGATATTTATGTCGACTTTTGTCATCCTCTGGCAGCGACGTTTTGCTTTTAACATTTAAGAAAAAAAATTTACCAGACCCAATCCATGCATGAAACATGCCCTGTGAGGCCGTTCTGCGTTATAAGGTACTGGTTACTCAAATTGGTAGTCCTAGCAGTAGAACAGGACAAACAATTAGGTGAAAAGTAACGTTGTCAGCGGTCCAGTTTCCATGTCAACTTACCTTTGGAATTTTGTCCATCAAATTTCTCACACCTAGGAGCCATTTCGTCTGCGTTATTCAATACGGAACCAAAATATCGTTCACAAGGCAAATATCAGAATGTAAATGTGTACACTCACGTACTATTGTAGAAATCATCTAAAATTACGACACACTGGCAACAAATAAACATTCCAAAATATCCTGCGTTTTCTTACGTGTACTGTAGAAGATAATGGGGTATTTCTGCTTTGTTTTGTGCAACGTCGTCTATCAAATAAAAAAATGTGACTCCATATGTTTGGCTAATCGATTTTGTAAACAGCGTGAAACTGTGTACAGTCTAGTTTTGTTTTTATTGGTTTGACAAAATGTGCCTGAGGATTTCTTTCAGGGCCTGTAGATTCTAAAGGCCCCGATGGCCAACTTTAAAATTATAGCATTGCAAACACTGAACTGTAGGTCAGTTTTTAGTGAGATCAACCAACACAACAATAAGAATCATTTGCAAATCTTTCACTTCTTTCACTTTCATCCTCGGTGGAACTGCAGCGAAAGAGAATGTAGGACACTTTGAGGACGACAACGTCTTTCTTGTATCATGATGCGAAGTTTCGGTATATATTTTTATGAGGGTGTCAAGCACGAGTGAAGTAATACAACACAGAGCAGATTTATATCCCTATATACATATTGCAGCATGGATTTGTATAGGTCTCAGTGTGTTTGTGTGTACTAAGCCCCATATCTTTCAGTCCCTATCTTCAATTCTAAATATAGTCTTACATCGCTGGGAAAACCATGTGCGTTTCATGAGACACAATATTATGATGTCAGAAGCCAATATATATCTACATAAGTTACGTAAGGGGATTGAATATTTCCAAGTAATATTCACAGTCTTTGTTGCTTTGTACCATACTGTTGCAGTTCTAGTTTTTATTATATTAAGTAAACATAAATCACACTACGTCGATGAAAATCGACCGTGTATTTATTTCGATGAATCTCGATGACAGTTCAGGCTTGAAAACAAGTCAGAGGAGTCTTGCAGTAATGACGGTTCATACCTGCTCAACTGCATGCATATTTTCAGACCAGACACTTTAAGAAAGATATTTAGAATGGAATGAGTGTCTGTTGTCTGCCCTGTAAGTTAAACCTGAATATGATATCATGCATTTCTTCGACCAAGCCATATTGGAGAGTTTAACACATTAAATCAATAGGTTTGCTGTTATTGCGCGCTGCATACATCAACAGCTGTCACAGAACACAATGACATATTTATAAATATCGTCTATTGTCTGTGAGAACAATGACAAAATACGCTTTTGTTGTGATTCATTCATGCTACTGGTAGAACAGAACCTTAAGCAGGAATCACACAAGGCACACATGTTGACAGATTTTCTATTTGTTTTTGTTTTCTTATGATTTTGGCATAAACCAGTTATGCGAACATGTACGGAGTCTGAGATGTTTCGTCTGGGAGGAAGGTTATGTTTCGTGTAAGCAGACAATAACAATAAATTTCAGGACTTATTAAGGTTTACCCGAAAATTAACCTCTTTGTCTCTCGCTATTTCTGCATAAAGAGTGTTCGTCACGTAGTCTCGTAGCCAAAACCGTACAGATATCATACGTACCAAATTTAAAGGTCACATGCAACGTAAAACACAACTTTGCAGATTCTGATAACTTTCGGTATGCACTTACCGAAACCAGTCATCACAAATGCCAATTCAACCTATAAAGTTGAAAAGATAACTTTACTATAAAGATGAAAAAAGCCCGCGAAATCGGGAGTTCAAACGATTCACTGAATTTCCCCCAGCGCTGGGGGGAAAAGTGGTGTCAACAGCTGTGCTGCGCCCATAGGCATTCGCAGCGAATAGGTTCGCGGAACTTGAAACAGTATGCCTGCCCGGAGAAAGGGGGGGTGAGCAGTAGTCTAATATCTTGGTTGTGTACACAAACAAGTAAATAATCTACTCGTTACATAAAAAACCTTGTTGATTGTGGTAAGCAGCCTATGTCACAGAGAAAGTTCAATATCTGGTTTATTGACACCTATATGTCCACCTGTCTGTCTGCTAAAGACAATACGCAATACACAGCTTCAATCACTGACCACATGCAATTTGAACATAACACCTATCAGGCTATATGCTATAAACAAAATGCATTGATTTATGACTCGTGCACCCGAGTCCTGTCTCTGCCACATAATGTAGTTAGGCAGGTGTGATACTAGTACTTGTACACATGACATGTTTTGACGTTGCAAACAAACCACATCCATTTTTCTCGGATGACTGGATCTGATGGAACATTGTGCAAACTCTTGTCAGTTTCAAGACCTGCTTTGTGCTTGGACGAATGACAGTTCCCAGCCAAGCAGTAGTTTTGAACATGAGAACATGTATTTACAAGCCCTAACATCTCTATAAACATTCTTTAAGGATAACAACTTCTTCTAGTGTGTATGATTTTGTTTGACAACGGTACACGAATCCATACTGAAACGACGTATCAAGTACAATAAAAGAAGTTGTTATCCATAAAGAATCTTACTTTCTTGTGACTCGCCATACTTCTAAAATGCCCATCAAACAGATCATCTTTCTGAACACACAATGAGCCCTCAGCGTATCAGCAAATGAACCAGCCAATCGGAAGCCGTCGTTACACTAGAGTGCACACCCACACTCTATGAATGGGTTCGGTCTTCCGAGGGCTTTGTTTCGAGGGAAGTAAGCCCAAGTACAAAATATTGCACCTTTGAATCGCGATTGTACGATTATATATATATTACATGTCATGAACAAGTGATATGTCATGAATAAGTGATAATTGTGTTTTAATTATGTTTGATTTTTTGGTTGCATGCGACCTTTAATATTTGCATTATATTTATATTTTACAAATTTACCGAGAGTTCATTATGTTCATTGCAAATGACGTCATCGATGTCTAACTTATAAAACAAATGACGACGTCACTAGACCCACTTCCCGTGGTGATAGTGCAGGTATGGTTGTTGTGTCTCGACGCGCTGTTTACCGTTTTAACTGTATTAATGCCTGACCGTCAGCTGACTTTGTGTTCAGGTTAGTTCCACACTATAGTGACATTGCGGTTTGGCAAAAAAAACATGTATGCAACCAAACTGTATAATTTTCAACTATGGTCGCCCGCCTTCCAAAAATATATATGCTTTATGGTGGTAACTGCAGACACTTAGATTTTAGATTGTGTAACTCAATATTTTACATTTGTAACTCAATTGTATTGCATTGGATATTTGTACTGTGAGTCTTTGTAACTTTATTTATTGTCTATTTCATTTAAAAAAGTTTTACTTCAATAAACAATAACAATTCTATTGTGTGATCACATCTTATTGTAGGATTTATAACCACTTCCGTGAATGGCTGGATGACAAATTTAACTACTCAATTCGTCAGTCCCATTTTTCAGAGATCTTACATGGGTGATCACAGATGTTTACACAGACTAGTGTAAGGGGTGTGATTTGAGTTGGGCGTTTTCACATAACCTCTGTAACATTCCAACAAATCGTGTGTAATGTTGCGACAGTCCGTTGCATGACGTGTCTTATTTAATGGATTCCACAAGACATATGTATGTTTTATGTTCAGCATTTAAGCTTCGACAAGCACCAAAAGGATCAAAACAAAAAATGTGTTCTGATTGTTTCACTGTTTCCACGTTTACATGTTTGGAAAGGGATATTGTATGTGGAATATAAAGGACGTAGGGTACACATGTTCAATTTTACTGTTAACAATTGTCTCCGATTTGAGAAAAAAAGATGCACAAGCAAGACTGTTTACTTCATTTTTCCAGGTATATGGATTGTGTGTGTGTGGTTGCGGTTCAGGGATGGCAGAGAGCAACGTAAAACAGCAATCAAACAACGAACAACAACAACAACAACAACAACTCTTATATGATTGCTTATTTGTGAGATAACTGAACATTAGTGTCTTCTCGTCAGGACACCTTTGAGGTATTGTCAGTGGCAGGAACTATCGTTGGTAGAAGACTGATTGCATTGCACAAAATCGAAGAGTATTGATGGTGATTGTCACATTTCCATCTATTGATTGATCTATTGATACATATACTCTGGGATTAAAATAAACATTGGTTGAGACAAGGTTGAACTTTTAAATAAGTATTTTATTGCCATGATGCAAAAAAAAAGAGTGTTCGTACTGAAAAAGTTTAATTACAACGAATCAAATATTGACCATTGCTTCGTAGTTCAAATGTGTTTACAACTTATCAGAATTAAATCAAATTTCCTCTTCAGTCACTTTTAACCACAAATTGCGAAACAATAAAAAGTAATATTTGACTGATGTTGAATGCAAAAATATCTGATCAATTAGAATTTGTTTAGAAATCTGATGTGCTAGAAGAAACTTCATTAATGTGTCGCAAACAAACGCACAGTCATATTTGTGCGAGGAAAGCTTGAATTCCTCCACTAGAAGTATTTGTCAAGATCGTCACCACCATACTTGACTTTCACAACGTGGTTTTTACCGCTTGTACCCTGAAACAATTAATTGCATCACTAACATTACAGAAGAAAAAAATGAAGCAAACACCAATGGGCAATAATGCATAATATAGCAAAAGACTCTACCGATTGGTCTTAATTTTCAAGTTGTTAAATACACAATTGTTGCTATCATCCTAGTGTATATCTAAAAGTCATTTCTGCCTCAAACCATATCTGTGAGTATTAGCGAACATGGCCAAGAGTCACGTTGGTCTCGGTAAAAATGGGTTAAATACCTCCATATAGAAAAATCCTTCATAAATACAACCAAAACATGTTTGATATTAAGAAAGGATCTCCAAACTCACCTGACTTGTAATTTTCACATTTGATGGTATTTGATCCGACGTATGATCGGAATAGTTTCCATCAGCTTTGCATGTGAACTCCACAACATTTCTGAAACATGTAGCACATCAGGAAGAGAAATATCAAGATGCTGAAGTACACAACAATTCATTCCTTTCGAATGAAAGAGCTCTTAGATTAACAAACTGTGTGACTTTGTTGTTAATCCTGGGGGTATTTTAAGTAATCAATACACTTATCACTGCGTCGTAGAACAAGACCATCACCTCATTCCAATACACACTCGCCTGGCATAATCGACACAAAAACACGCCTGTGAAATGGATTATCTGGTCCAAACTCGCTTCGTTTAGAAACAAAACCGGATTGTAGTAATACTGTTGAAACAAATATATACTGTCAGGGGCCTGAAACTCCCCGGAACAAGTCAGTTTTTATTTCGGGCAATCAAATAATGGTATCTTACTTATCCGCTTGCAGTTTCATTTCCTGTCAGCTCAAAATATGGCTATCAAATTTCACAGAGATAATAAAGAAGGGTTATCTTTCTTGACTATTTATCAGTTTTCAATAAATAGTCCACTAAACATTAATATGAAATACCATGTTGATTTATTCTTTTATAATTCATCATCATGATTATGTCATGAAAATCAGGTCAAGTGGAAATTTTGTCAGGATAAAATACTTTCTTAAAGTAACTTGACCTGTGGCAAGTGGCTTTTAGAAAGAATTTTGAACCCATGTCAATACTTTTCATATACACATAGCCACAATGGTACAATCGATAATGAATCCCAAAAGATTTATGAAACATTTGGAAAACAAAAATTATCTTCTAATGATATTACTGTAATACAATCTTCATAGTTTATTACATGGGATAATAAGAGAAATGTGACTGAAAACGATATGTGATCATGAATGATTGCATATGACAGACAACATCAAAATTGGTTATTGTAAATGACGACAGTAATGCAGATAAGGTGTAAAAATAACATAACAAGATAATAAGACGATAGGGCATAATACGACCACAATGGCATAAACCCATATGAGAAAATGAAAGCTTTAAAACCTTTACATAATCATAAAATGTCTACTAAAAGTGAGAACATTGTTCCGAAATATACGTAGTTATCGAATTTTCAACGTTAATACTTACCCTTTTACCTCGGCATTCGCCGAGGTTATGCTCCCTTCATAATAAGAGTAGGTAACCGTCCACTCTGATTGCAAGAATCCAGGCCGTTTCACACTCACTGTGAAGTAACAATTGTCATCATTGGGGTTGGCTAAAATGAGCGATGGTCGGAAATATTGTAGATAGGAAATTTTATTGATGGTTCCTAAACGTTTGTGATGGACAATAATATTCTCACACAAAATGCAAATTGATGCTTTCACGTTATTTTCAGGACGCTGTTTTTTTAATAACCCATAAAACGTCACCTCTTTTCTACGTCTCCGATATTTGCCGATAATCAATAGAAATTTAATGTGTTTCAGTGGCATTTTAAAGGTTGAGACGTACAAAATAAAACAATATTTTATAGATTACAACTTGTTTCATTGTTTAAAAGCTACGTCTCAATGCAGATTCTTGTACTGTTGTCAATCGAAATTTTTTTTCCATTTCTGCTATCCATATCGATAGACAATCAAGACTATACACATACGATAGTCACATGAATTGTCGTTGGTGGGGTTTGGAGGCAGCATCATTTCTACTATGTTACCTGGTAATAATATATATTGTCCCCCTACCCCCATCCCCTCGACCCCGGCCCCCTCAACCCCCACCCCCACCCCCACCCTATCCGGCAGCGAGTTCCCTGAATGGGCGCGATGAGATAGAATGGTGAATAGAACGTTTGATCGACAACTGTGGTGTTCGCTACTGTGATTCGCTGGAATATTGAAACAGATGGCGCCTAAGATACAGCAGACAAATTAAATACAAACAGATTGATTAATTACCCACCACTTGGCCTATCCATGATTGTTGTTTCCGTGTCTTGCCCCCAAGCTTTGACGGTGACCAAAACAAAAAAAGCTGAAAAAAATGTACATCTGATATCATACTTTTTTCGATAATAGATATATAAAGTTACCGGTTTATATCTTCTATTATGAAATATTTCATTAACGATCAAATGACTCATGAACTGCATTTGTCTTCATCAACGCATGGTTATTAGGGATCAGTGATTAGAAAAAATAACTTTGTTGGGGCGTCATTATATTACAATTGCGTAGACAGATGCGCATGCTGTTGACCACTGGATTGTCTGGTCCACGCTCCATTTGTTACAGACTGTCCCCATATAGCTAGACTATTGCCGAATACGGCGTTAAACAACACACAATGTCTCCTTACCTGACTCGTTCTCCACTCACACAACCAGGGTTCAAATAAGAAATACATGTTTGGGGCGCCCGTCACGTGGTTTTATAGGAGATAATAATAGAATTCCAGGAACGAAAACAAAGAAGGCAGCTTACGTTCTACCTTTTCTATTCACACACTGTGATTTTGAATATCGAACAGTGATCGGCCCGTAGCTTTTTAAAGGTGACATTGTATAAATGACAACATGTTATTATGAGGTGTACCACGTTTTCGTATATTCGTAATTATTTAAAGGACATTTAGAAGTGATATACTCAGAAACGTCGGGTTCCTCATTATAAAGTATTTGACGTTCATAAATTCTCACCTATTGTGTGTATCTCTTTTAAACTGACCCGTGAAGGTCCGGGATAAAACAGACCTTCAGCAACCCATGCTTGCCATAAAAGGCGACCCTGCTCGTCGTAAGAGGCGACTAACGGGATCAGGTGGTCAGGTTTGGTTGGAACATGTGATCAGTTCCCAACTCCCAGTTCCCAGATCGATGCCCATTCTGTTGATCGCCGGATTATTTACAGTCCGCCGCCATATAGCTGGAATATGTGAGTGCGGCGTAAGACTGAACTCACTCTTCTAAAGTTCCTGAAGCTCTCGTATCAAACACAGGGGGATGTCACAAACTTTTGAAAATATATAGGTTCAGCAAGACGATGGTTAAGATAATGTTCAATCATTGATAATACGGAGAGCTGTGGACAACCCAGGAACACAGTGTATTGACATATCAACAGTAGTTTGCTTTGTCAGTGCTGTGGCCCAGGTTGTGTATTTTATGGGCGCTTGTGCCACTAATCCTGTTTCGTGTGTTGGTCAGTTGATGCGAATGGCATTGGGAGTTTCGTATATACCCTTCAAAAAAGTAGGTGAACTTCATTTTTTTATTTACGATTAAACATATTGAGGAGTTTTGTCGGAGTCAGTCAATGTTGATCTGATAATATCTAAATGTTTTGAGAGTGCATCACCATATGCACTTCCTTACAACCATAGTTATTTGGAATGTAGTCGCTTTTGAAAGATGATATGTGTATATCATGTAGTTTGCATGTGTACGATTTTCATTTTAAAAGAAACGACTAGAAACAAACACTAAGAAATGTGTGATGGAAGATGAGTGTCAAAATTAATGTTCTAAGTGATTTCTCGAACTTCTTGAAAATCGTCAAAATCAAGAATGGAACCCAATGCACGTGTATGGGGCTACTGTGCACGTGCATATCATGCGTTGTGTTTAGGGTTGGTAACAGAGGGAAGATGTCGGTACTTGAAACGTTTGTCACCGTTTACACTGCCTACCCAGATTGAAAGTTCAGGTTCCCCTACGTTATATTTCATTGTGAAAACAGAACACTACAACAGAAGTAGCTCGTTTCAGTAATCACACTCCATCTAGGTAAATAATTTTGTATGATATAGAGCCACACCGTAATGGTAAGACTTCTGTTATAAGGACACTGCGGTGAACATGTGTGAGCTCAGGGCCTCCTGTCACGAAGCACTAAGGTGATCGCAAGTCATTAAGATAACCTTAGTGCAGTGTTAAAGAATGGGACATAAGGCCAACCGTAGTAAAGGTTATTTCGTGATAGAAGCCGCAGGTCACGAATCCGTTCAAGGTAAGCGACATTGAGTTCGGAGAGTCCGTGGATGAATGATCGTGTTTAGCAGCTTGACACCCAGAGTGTTTCTTGGACTTCAGACCTGCATTTGTTACACGTGCCCAGCTAACAAAAGTACGTTTTGAGGACGTTGTCTCAACGTTACGTTTACGTCCCCAGAACGTCAGCATATAACGTCCCACTTACGTCTTTTTTGTGGAGTCGAAAACACGTCCTCACAACGTTATTTTCTACGTTCATACGACCCAAAAATAACGTCCCCGCGACGTTATAAACATAACGTTGTCACAACGTTATTTTCTACGTTCATACGACCCAAAAATAACGTCCTCGTGACGTCATAAACATAACGTTGTAACAACGTTATTTATAGTTGTTTTGGGTATATACGTACTCAGAACGTACAGTATTGTGAGGATAAATATTTGTATTAGGTTTCTGGGTTGTTGTCACCATGATCATAACACTATCCAGGGCTAAAAGTCATAGTTTCCGTTGTTTTTGTTAGATTTAAATTACGAATGCTGAAAAAAGGTAAAGTGATCAACAGTTCGAAAACTCATTTCGGCAATTATGAATGTGTGGTTTGCATTTTTCGAAACTGTCTACTTTGAGCCCTGGTAACAAATAACAGAGATTCTTCTTTTGTTTACACTGAACCATTTATTCCAGTATAATACATTGCTTAGAAACGTTTCACTCTAGACTTGCACTTCCTCATCTTTCCCAGCGGCAGCGTGCATCTGAAAAAAAGAATAGTTTAGCTTTAAGACTAAATGTTATTCAAAAGCACACGATTAGAACATGCCGTTACATTTTTAACACCCTGAATGCCGAGGTTTTTTTGTTGTTGTCTGCATAAGGCTATAAAATTACACAGAAAATGTACAAATCATGTTCATCAATATTATCAGTTTTACTTATAACTTTGAATTAAATTGCTGTTTATTAGCCTGTTCATATGAAACTGCAATGTGTGTCCCAGCATACTGAATATTGTACATCACAGGAACTGAAGCACATGTTGCAGTAATGGCTACGTGTGATCCTCTAACAGTTGTGTAGAGGCTTTAACTGTGATAGATCCTATAGTACACTACTGAGTCAATTTCCCGTGTAAATATTCAAACAATGAAAAGCTTTCAATGAATGAAAACGCATACCCTATATCCACATATGATATGATGATGATGAACAAGGATATATCAAGATACTGAAATTAGTTTCATGAAAAAGTATCTGAACGAAAAATATAAATCACAATGCTGAAAGTGCAGTCGGAATGATATGGCCATTGTGTTTGCTCTTGTTCAACTGAGCTTCACCTCCAAGAAATTGCCTAACATGTGCAACGATGTTTACGTGTGACATCACTATCGAGGGCCGATTTCTTTCAAAATAGCGGCCTCGCTGACATGGGTACACAGGATTTTGCGAGCAGTTTCCTTGATTTAGGGATGTTTTGTACATGAAAGTGAGATGTAAGTAATCAGAATTATTCTGACTCTCTGTGTATTTATATGTATTTATCGTTTGCATTGTAAATGACAGAAGAAGCCAGAAATGCCGATAATTACTGCTGTCGTTCTGCGTGATTTTGCGTCAGTCATGGTGTCACGCTGCACTTACTCGACAGTTTTTTTTTTATGAATGATCAAATGATTGCATCGTATCTATTTCTAATTTTCGATTTCCTGCTACGATACTCTTCCTCTGAATATTCAAAGCGTATTGAGCCACTGTAAGCAATGATTAGACGGCTAGATGTCTGAAAATTTCCGAAAATGCTACGTGGTGTAAAATCGGATTTGTTTCATTTCAAAAAGATAACCACGTGGGTGGGTTGAGGGAGGGGAATGGTATTTCACACGGCAGAAATGTCCTCTTATCTAGACTTGCCTCTTTGAAGGATAGAATTACATCCATGGGCCTAGCCATGGGCCTCCGTACCGCCTTGGAGCATGCGACAGTTATGCCTACGTTTAATAATACTTGTGTAACAACTAACGGTTTCAGATGTGGTATACTACACTCAATATGACTATATTTATGTAAATATTATTCAGACAAAGAGAAACACTCAAGAATAAAATCGCTTACCCTGAATCAACGTACGATATGGTATGTAAACACTACTCAGTATCCAAAATGGCGGAACTTTTAAACGCACTTACTGTTAGCATGTATTTTTGAAAACATCCCAGCCGATTCTAGGTTCATCGGCAAAGTTTCAGAATTATCATTGATGATTCCATGCGAAATTGATGTCAGTGATCATTAATATGTTATTTAGAAATTCAGAGCTCCGAGTAATTATCCGATTTTTACAGTTAAAAAAATATATCAAATGACACTGTGAATTTCGGATGTGTAAAAAGTAGGACAAGTAATTAGATCTAATCAAGAGTCAGTTTCATTATTCTTAATGAGTACATTCTGAATTAATACATATAATTTACTAATCTAAACAAAACAATAAACAAAATACTCACTGTCATGGCGATGAGCCCGTTTTAAAAGTGAGGAACAGACACAGAACCCTGTACACGTAGGACTGGCAGCCGCGCGAGAAGTGTGATGTCAGCGAGCGGGAAAGTGCTCGCACAGGCAATGACGTCACATGAAGAAGTCATGTGTAATGTGCCTCAATCTGGATCTTGTGGGTTAAAAGATCGAGAAGGAGACATGTTTCATAACTTCCCTGAAATGAGTGAAGTCAAGAGCACAACAACAAGTGTATAATATAATAATAAATTGTATGCAACAAAAATAAGGTAAATACTATGAATAAACTTCATTATATACTGAAGAGATAGATCTATATGGTAATTTAAATAGAAAATATCACATGCTTCGATCCTGTTAAATATGATATTCCATCAAGTAAACTCCGGGATGAGGAGAATAAGATGTAACGATGTTCCAACGGGTCAGTGCTGGCAAGCCGTGGACAGAACGTCCTCCCAACGTTATGCGAACGTTGCACCTTGGTCTGAAATACACGCTGTTACGACGTCCTGGTTACGTAAACCGTAACGTTGTGACAACGTCTGTAAATGACATTCTTATAACCTTCAAACGTGAAGTTATCTATTTGCTTCAGTTGAACGCATTTAACAAAGCAAACAAAACAAATTTATTCAAAAGTTGTTCTAGATTCGATATCGTCTTGATAAATAATTAGATGGTCAACTGCAAATACAAACACCTTCTAACAGGTCAAGTAAACAAAATATATGAAACGAACGTCCTGACAACGTTACAAGTACGTTACACCAAAGTATGAAAAATACGTTGCAAGGACGTAGAGAGAACGTAATGTGTAACGTTGTGGCAAGGTTGTGATATGACGTTATCCTAGGACGTTCTAATAACGTCCTAGTTACGTCATTTCCCGACGTAACCAAACCCTGACGTAAACATAACGTTGTGGGAACGTCGCGTGTTAGCTGGGTGGTCTGGTTTGTCCAAAATTGCCTCTGTTCACCCATCCGAAAATGGGTACCCGATTGTCGAATAATGTCATGAGACGATAATCTTCAAGCACCTGGCAGCTTCTTACCTGGAATGATAATAATCAGATTCTGATTACAGCGTCCAGTGAGAAACTAGTCAGATGTATACTATGTGTTATTTATATAAGTTTATTATTATAATTATGCAAGTTGACCCAAATCAAGACAAAGAATTAAAAAATAGTTTGTGGTTATATTTACGTATACGATAGTGCAACTACGCTACATCAGCAATTTGACAGCGATTCGCTGCCTAATGAAAAAAATAAAAAAGAACCAAAAAATAAATAAATAAATACAATAAATAAATAAAAATAAATAAATAAATAATAATAAAAGTACTTCACACTGGCTATTGAATATAATATTCTGTTACCACTCGTGGAGATACGGGGTAGAATAGGTCATCAACAATCCATTGCCACAAAAAGGCGACTATGCTCGTCGTAAGAGCATCTGTCGCTGACTTGGTTGACCCATGTCATCGGTTCCCAAATGCGCAGATCGATGCTCATGTTGTTGATCACTGGATTGTTTGGTCCAGACTCGACTAGTCACAGACTATTTACCACTATATAGCTGGAACATTACTGAGTGTGACGTAACACAAAACTCACTCACTCATATTCCATTATAGTGATCCTATTTGGTTTTTTAAGTGTTGCCATCAGGGTCGATAGTTCGCGTGGTGTCGACACAGTTAACCTGATGGGAATCAGCCTCAACTCTGGGCTCAAATTCTTAACAAGAAGCCTAATCGGCGAGTGATACGTCTCCCCGTAAATCGCGTCATTTCGTACAATTTGAAAAATTCGCCAAACTGCAGTCTTGTGAAATATGAAGGTTGTAAAACTTGCTCTGTTACTGGCAGCAAACCCAGATACCCCTCAGTGCTAGCCAACATTTTCAGATATACCCATTCATGAGTATGAGAGCAATGGAGATTTGGAGCGAGGTTCGTAGGGTGTAAGCGGGACACCCTCATGAGCGAAGAATCATATTTGTGTCGCAAGCGACAGACAATTTAACAGTATATATCATTCCACTGGACACATAAGAAGGAGCTAGTCTGTGCAAGAACCTGCTGAACAAACCGTATAATTATCATTAATTTATAATAATCAACATTCGAGTGGGTCATGGAACAGAACCCTCTCTGTTTCTCTTTTCAGACTAGTAATCTTCATAGGAAGGAAAGACTTTTCACAGTTTCTTTTCTTCCCTACACTGCTCATCAATGCGGTGGTGCGGACGTTCGCACAGCTTTCTCTAGTCAGGGCCAGCCTGCGCCAAGTCGATATGACACCCATTTCTGGAACCGAAAGAAGGAAAGAACATAAACATAAGGTAGCATTGAAATCCTCATTATGTCCAGCATGACTATGTCATTTAAACAAAATCTTTTTTGTAAATGAAATTTGTCACGCTAGTGGCGCGATATTGTCCGAATATTGCTAAGGCGCCATAAAAACATATTCATCGTTTTGATACCAAGTGTTTTGCCATTGTCAAGATCACCTTCACGTTTATGAAGATAGCTCAGATGAACTCTATTCCTCCACTGCTGTTAAATGTGGAGTGAAAACACGTCTCGAGTCGTATCATTGATAATACACACTTAGTAATGTTGGTCCATGCTTTCTGTAAGAGGTGAGTACGGAGATCGGGTGGGCAGGTTCGCTGAATTGCTTGACTGAATCCCTGTTGCGTAGACGGATGCCCGTATTGTTGATCACTAAACTGTCTGGTCCATACTCGAATATTTACAGACGGTCGCCATATAGTTGTAATATTGCTGAATAGTTTTGCTAAACAACTAATCATCCAAACAAATATTCTTAAATGCATGGTTTCAACTGATACGCACAAAGTCTTTCTTGAGATACATGTTTTTCTCTTCCGTTCGACACACCTGTTCCAATATATTGGCTGAACCGCGGGTGAAGCGGGCATACAATCATAGTTAGTTGGTATCCGTTTGTTGTAAAATGCCGATGTCCTGAACCAGCTTGCGACATAAGACTGATACACGTCGTGCATTCTTCATAATTTGTACGCTTTCACTCATCGAACGAAAACGACCAGCCGATCCTCCTAGTGGCCACTATCGACAATGATGAGCTGATGATGACTCGGTCATACGCCATTATGCGTGTATGTGAGCATATGTATGTATGTGTGTGTGTGTGTGTGTGTGTGTGTGTGTTTTCAGACTAATACAATGATTAATTATGTCATCTTGTTTTCAGTACTCTAGATGAACATCACACACTAGACGGAATGAAATGCAAGGACGAAATGCATCGCTGCGTTTCCACTACTGGGAGCTTTGACTAAGAAATACTTAACGCATAGTCAGATTGGTATGGTCAAGCAGGGTCCCTATGGCTTTCAATGCAAATGGAGTGACGAAGCGTCTTTCGTTGCCTCAAATTTCACAAACACCAGCTGCTGATTCATCGATCATTAATTTGATGCTTTTTTAAAATAGGTGAACTAGCAATGAATACCTTTTCCTGGAACATTGTGTAAATGGCGGACGCTGCGCTTTTCACGAAGACCCATTCATATAATTGTCACAGCTCTTATGCTCTTGACATCAAATTGAATGAAATTTTGTGGTAAGCCGGATGACTCCTCGTACCCCTTTCGTGGCCATGTTTACTGCTGTGTCCTGTCTAAGCGCAAACGTACATAGAGATGAATACAGTCTAGTACCATTATCAAGGAAAGATAACTCTGAATTTTCAAACATGGCTCTGTGAATATCCTACTTCCCATGAGCAAAACAGCAATACGGCCATTCCCTTTCCCTTCGTTTAAAATGTGCTTGCTATAGTTTAGCGTAGTTTCAAAGTCCAACGGTTCCGCCACTTTCATGTTTTGAAATGCGGTTTTCTAAGCGAGATTTGATTGGTTTGCCACGATTCTTGGCAATGATGGCGCACGAGGGCTGTAGGAGTCTTCTTGTAAGTCACGGAAAGAGAGTAGTTAGTATATAATGATTATTTACCACATGGAATTTGTTAACATCGTATGACACATCATTACTGTGTCTTTCTTTTGCACTAAACATGTTTTTTCGCAAAAATATCAAATGATGCACACATGATCTGACCAACGACTTTTGAAGATGTGACCATGAGCACACCTCTAGTAGTATGTGTCTCCAGCACTTATCATCAGTGGGTTCATCGTATCCCCATTCCTTACAAAACCAGCTGTCTTCAAATGTCCTAATTATGAGCATAGCCTTATGTACGTATCAACACACAAACATTGGAAGAAATATATGCGAAAAACATGTTTCAACACATGCACGTTGGTAGCCGGCGAGCTAGGCGAAAAATCGATACAGCGGAGTCGTCAGCACTGCATTTCCAGGAAGCATAGGTCACCGTGACCGGACCACGTCAGATTATACGATATTGAGGACAGCATGCACCGTCTGAGCTGGAACTGTGAGGTAATGTATAAACACGTGGTTAAACTAACTAGATACTAGCACAGACTGCCTCAACATGACAAGAAATACTATGGAATACGTTTGATCTTAACATGGTAAGGTTGTTTATTACGATAGGTCAAAATGTTTGTGTACATTTACGTAATAGAAAAGTGTCCAGTTGAAATGGTACCTATGATTAAAATAACATTTGATCTTTATCATCAGAGAACAAAATTATTCCAATTAGTAGGGCGATGAATGAAGACGAATAGCATTGGCGAATACATTTATCGATCAGTAACAATGTTATTAGATGGTATCAATGCCTGATCATTCACATTTAGATTATGAAGTGAAGATTTCATTCATTTTGACAACTTGAAGTCTGGTATGTTTGATCAAACATTGGCTACATATATAATACAGAAGACTGCCTCCACCTTTCGCCTATCACAGCAGGTAGTGATAACCTGTAACGGACTCTGAAAGTCTTTTGGGAGTGTGAGTCAATATTGTTGTTTTGGCGCTGTAACCAGGCAACTGGTAAACACAAGATGTCGATATCGAGTTTGAATGCCAGTCTATACATAAGAAACATAACCGGGCGAGGAACTGTAAGCATGAACACTGACGAAGAAATTAAATGTCCAGATGGGGACCGGATATCGTACTGAGAATTGTGTTATACCTCCACTTTCATCGTTTTTACGCACGATAATATACGTTATTATTTACACTATTACTGCCCCTTTAACACTCTTCTTACAGCTATATACTTCCTTACTGTATCTCACACCAATTTACACGTTCACAGGTCTTTTATCAACACAACTACAGTATGCCACACACATCTACGCAATTACTCCAATTATCCAGCTAATTACTCCACCATTGTACCCTTCCCCATTAACACTTTCGCCCGTCTCCCACCTATATACTGAAGTATTGTATCACACCTCATTAACACTCTGTCATGTGTCATGCCCCCCCCCCCCCCCCCCCCCCCCCGTTAGTCCTCGTTTGTACCATATATCTATCTGGACGATTAAGCGTGTTCTACCGATATACTCCGAAACTGCACCACACCCCTTAACACTTTCACCAATGTTCCACATATTAATTCCACTATTGTATCAATCAACGCTTAAAACTTTCACCAGTCTTCCACCTATTCATTCCACTACACTAACACACACCCTCAACACTTTCAACCATCTTCCATCTACATGTATTTAGTATACCATTGTACCACACATTTTAACACTTTTACTCGTCTTCCACCTGTTTATTCCTATACTGTACCACACACTCCTTGACACTTTCACCCCTCTATTTAGTCCACCATTGTACCACACACCACGTAACATTTTCACCCGTCTTCCACCTATTTATTCCACTGTTGTACCACACAAGCCCCCCTATTTCAGTCTGTCCTAGTATCCCGTGATGTGGAAACAGGCACGGCCGATTGACTGGTCAAGTGTAACAAAAAATGGAAAACCTATAATGAGCAAATAATAACATTTATTTATCAAAGCATTGTGTATTTACAGCTGTTCTCACCATGATCTGTGGAGGTGACACAAAGGTTGAGGATATCTCACCTATTCTTGACGTCCATAAAATCATCCAGGACTGGGCATGGAGTGAATTCACACAGAGTGCAGGCCGTTTCAGAAAGCTTTTCATGAGAAGAAAACACTTCACCGTTGACGTCCAAATGAACTTCTATCAGTTTGAAGATTCCAAAGCAGAGCTAAAAGACATGGATGTTGGTTTTGAGTCCAGTCCATTTACCAAGGAAGGAGAACATATGCCCAATACATCCATACTCTCCACCGACTACCACAACGACACTGACATGGACCAGGTTTACAAGTTCAGAATGGAACGGGCAAGAAAAGCGAGTGTAAAGGTGACTTTCCAAAAAGGGTTTACAATTGGTGGTACGGCAAACTTCTCTATTGGAGTTGTTAATGGTAAGCTTGAGACGACACTAAACGTAACCAAAACCACTGAACAGACATTTGAGGAAACACTGACGTTTGAAACAAACAGTGACATCAACGTCAAAGCCAACACCAACTGCGTGGCCCAGGTTGTCTTCACAGAGAGGGAGATGTGCAAAAGGTTCACAGTTGAGACCGTCATGAGGATGCCATCAGGCAAGGCCCCAGTGTACATAAGAAGAAAGAAGGATAAGAAGGTAGTGATGTCGTTCAAGATTCAGGACCTAAGACCCATCTTTCATAAGTATAAAGAGGAGAAGGATCCGGATAGAAGAGTGGACTTTGTGAGGGAGACAATCATATTGAACGGGAGAGAGTACAACAACTATGCGATCAAGCTGACAACGATGGGGATCCTTGAAGGAATGAGACTGGCGGGTCAGACTGTGCGGCTCCATTCAGAGGATATAGAACGTACCGGTAAACGAAAGAAGCAGAGTGATAATGAACTTCTGGAGGACCACATGACTCGGCAAATAGAAAGTGTAAAAATGTAAATTACTATCAACATTATGCAGTGAGGTCTGTTTTCTGCGAGCCGGCTTATTGCTGGGGAAACGCCGTTAAGCCGAGTAGTTTCGGCGACAAATAGGAAAACGAGGGTAACCTTTCCCGTCAGACCTGTACCTAAAACAACATAAAAAAAGCATTATAGTAAACAATGACTTTTGTAGTCAACAACATGACATGCAAATACGTTCAGGAATGGTATGGCAAAGAAAGGTGTGTTTAATGAAACATATACCTTAATGGATGTCATCTTCTTGTTTACTGCATAACTAAATCTTTTAGCTTGATAACGATGTACGATACTGCACCGTAACGTCTCACACACCGTCTTTCATCAGATGACCTGTCCCCACTACACTTCATGCCTGATTGCCATCATTATTCATCTGTTCTTGTACAACGTTCACCTACACACACCACAGATTTATCCCAAGGCTATACGTGACGCGAATTGTTACGTGTCAAAATAAAATTCTTCATTCTTCATTTGTATTTGTAAATTTAATGGACGAAGTTATATAGTAGACATTTTCCAGGTATCATAATGCAAACTGTCAAGTGTCGACTCAACAAGAAGTCACCATCGCACACTGAATCCAATCCGAACATCGTGCACCCCACAAGGTGCTAAAATGTGTTTTTCATGTGCCACTGCTCGCGTAAGTTTATCGTAGCACGTGCATTCGATCGTGTTCCCAGGAGCTGAACAAAATTAATAAAACAACATATATTAAAGCACTTAAGAACAGCAAGTCTTATACGGCGTGAACGCGCCGTTGACATGATGTAAGCGGGAACGTTTTGTAGTAGCAGCAGGCATGGGCCTATATTTTCGAAGCTCTCTTAGCGCTAAGCCAGTCGTAAGTTTTTTTTATAATTTCTTTATTTTTGTTGCATTTTTACAGTCACGCATACTCATTTACAATTCATGAGGACTAACTAAAAAGCAAATGACAACTCGACCAATATTTATAAAATCTGTCGATGTTTGAATTTATGGAGGCTGCATATTTAGTTAGTCTATAATAATCTATTAGCTCCCTTTGGATTTCTTTGAATTTTGGCGCTTTCTTTTGTAATCTCCTGGTGAATATGCAGTGCTTTGTTATTAGTGTGATAATGTTAAGTGGGTTATTATTTCTTTCGGTATAGCCAAGGAAAACCATTTCTTTTAATATATTTATATTTATCTGAGCTTCTGTTAGCAGCCACCTTTTCAAATCATTGCAAAGGGAATGTATGTATTGGCATTCCCAAAACAAATGGACTATAGATTCCTTTTCTGATGAACAATAGCTGCATAAATCACTTTCAACGTATCCCATTTTATAGAGGCGAGAATTTGTAGGTAGAATATTGTGTAGAATCTGATACTGGAACCATTGGAACTTAGTAGAATCAGTGCATTGAAAAACTAACAAGTTATAGCTTGTGCGCTCTCTGTCATTGATATTATGGGATAATATATGTTCCCATTTGGCAAAAGTTTGGTTTTTGCATTGATACTTTTTTATCAGAATTTTGTAGAAGTATTGTGAGCCTTTCTGGGTTTTTAATAAATGAGCAATATGAAATGGTAGTAAAGGATATGCAATTTTGTGTATTCTTGTAACATTTTGTTTCCTACAGTATTGTTTAATAGATTGTATAATGCCCATATAATCTAGGTAATTTATGGAGATCGAGTTTAGCTTACAAAAGTCTCCATAAGAGTAAAATTGTCCCTTTTCATCGATAAAATCGTTTATATATTTTACACCTACTTTGTACAATTTTTCTATAAAAATCGCGTTATTTCCTACATGTATGTTATCGTTAAACCAGACAGGTTCAGACATAATGTCAGTATTAGTTAACGTAGTTTTGTTCAGGCCCTCTATGAACAACCACCATCCTTGTATTAAATCTTTGTAAAACGGATTATTTATGTTGGAAGCGATGCGTACATATTGTTGTTTACTCAAGATATCATATATACTATGATTTTTGACGCCGGGAGTATTTAGGAAAAATAAGCAAGTCCATTTAGCGTTAGTAGTAAAGGCTCGTCGTAACATACCTAGCTTCTGAGAGTATATAGTCTCTCTTATATTAGGGCATTTTATTCCCCCATCGGCTTTATCACAAATGATTTGCGATCGTTTTATCTTATCAGGTTTATTACCCCAAATAAAACTAAAACATTTTTTTTGAAATTTGTCAATAACACTGTCAGGTGGATTTGGCAGTGAAGAGAACAGGTGGTTGAGTTTTGGAAGTATCAGTGACTTAAGAATTGTGTTTCTACCTATTGGAGTTAAATCACGAGCAGACCATATCGTCATTAATGTTTCACATTGTCGAAGTTTTTCTACATAATTCATGTCGATCATTTCAATCAAATCCAAAGAAAACTTGATGCCAAGCAGTTTGAACGGTTCTTGTTTCCAATCGAGGTTCCATTCTGGACATAGTTTCAGTTTTGATCTTTTCTTTGAACCTATCCAAAGAAGTTTTGTTTTATCAGTGTTTACTTTCAAACCAGAGAAACGAGCAAAAAAAGTTAACGTTTGGAGTACCGCGCAGAGGCACCTTTCCGATCCATCAAGTGTACACGTTGTGTCATCTGCATATTGAGAAAGAAGATATTCTATATTTCCAATTTGAATACCTTTTATGTGTTTATTATTCCGAATAAGTATTGCTAGAATTTCTACACAGAGAAGAAATATATAAGGAGATAGTGGATCTCCCTGACGACATCCTCTGGATATGGTAAAGAACTTAGATCCAAAACCGTTGACTAGAATGCATGATTCTATTCCATTATAGAAAGTATTTATCCATCTTTTTATTGAGTCCCCAAACCCGAAAAAGGTCAGTGTTTTTCCAATGTAGCTCCAATCAACTGTATCAAATGCTTTTTCGAAGTCTACCATAAGTAATAGACCAGGGATCATATGATCTTCCGTGTGTTGAATCATATCATATATCTGCCTTGTTATTTCTCCGATATAACGACCTGACATAAATCCTTTCTGATCTTCGTTTATGAGTAATTCTAATACGTTTTTAATTCTATGGGAGATAGCAATAGAGGCGATTTTATAAAAGATTGATAAAAGAGAGATTGGGCGCCAATTTTGTAAAAACTGTTTTGATTTGTTTTCCTTTGGAATACAAGTTATGAGGCCCCTTCTTTGCGATACTGATAGCTGACCGCTTGTATATGCATAG
The DNA here is from genome assembly GCF_037392515.1 of Haliotis asinina. Taxonomy (NCBI): domain Eukaryota; kingdom Metazoa; phylum Mollusca; class Gastropoda; order Lepetellida; family Haliotidae; genus Haliotis; species Haliotis asinina. The sequence continues at coordinate 20,074,818 of NC_090283.1, read as the reverse complement.
TTGAGCGATTTAATCAAGTATTTTCCAATGTCATTCCAAAAAAATTTAATGAATTCGGCAGTGAATCCGTCAGACCCCGGGCTCTTACCATTTTTAAGATGTTTTACCGCTTCTAGCACCTCATCATAGACAAGTTCACCTTCTAATGTTTGAGAAATATCCTGGGACAGTTTAGGGACGTTATACTCATCAAGTAATGTATTTAAATTTATGTTAGACACGTCGTGTTTGGAGTATAACTTCCTGTAAAATCTATGTACTTCTTCCATAATTCCATCTTGTTCGCTGAGAACATTACCATGATTATCCTCCAACCGACTAATTGACTTGTTCAAATAGTTCCTTGATTCTAAACTGAGAAAGTATTTTGTTGGTTTCTCCCCATATTCCAACCAATCTGCCTTTGATCTAACAATAATACCTTGTGTTCTTAATTTTACAATATCCTCATATTCTTTTTCTAGCTGGTTTATTTCAGTAAAAATATTAGCTTTCACATTTGTATCGTCAGTTTTGTCTAGATTTTGACTAGCCTTCTCTAATTTAGTTTCTATTTCTTTTTCCTGTTTTTCGCGTTGTAAGTTAATGTTACTGTATAACACTTACGGCTATCTTAGCGCTAAGAGAGCTTCGAAAAACTAGGCTCTGGATTATTCAGGAATCCTTATATCCATTGTAGGAAAGATGTTGGCAACAAGAGTATAAAAACATACGGCTCTAAACTGCTAAGCTGAAATGTTCACATTCCCTCGATGTACTCCCCTCCTCTCTCTATACATACGCTGAGACACTTATCAAATGCAATACGGTATTCGTTTTTGATATGTCTTTGAGTTCTGAAATCATGGCTTTGGAAAGGTCTTGGATACCTGAAAATTTCCTTGCAGCCAGTCATTCTTCCAATATTGGGAATTGCCAGATGTCACTCGGTGTTAGGTCTGGAGTGAGGCACAAGGGCTAATCCTTGGCTGTCTGTATACTCCGTAACAGCCTTTGTCTTGTGTGGACTCGCATTGTCTTGGTGGACCTGTGGCGACCTGTCTCCGTCTCGGGTCGCTATATTTCCATAACTTCAACCATCTTGGGGAGAGCAGTAACTGACTTTTGACGTCCTGAGCGGTGTTCATCATGACATGAGGGCTTCCCATGCTTAAAATCATGCAGCCACTTAGTAACTTTCCTATATGATGGAGCTCTTTCCCCACGGGCAGGAACCAAATCTACATGGATTTGGGTCGCATCTCCAGAAAACTGTGACCTCATAAAAACAAAGAAGCGAAGTTTCTTCCTGAACTCCATCCTTTGTAATCACAGTTATGACATCACCACATTGTGACATGACGAACCAATTTTCATACTGGATATGACGTCAGAAGATTTAGTCAGTTGAACTCATCTGTGGCTTTCCATAGATCCTAAATTTAGGGTTACATTTGAGGAGCCATCGTATGCCGGTTGCTTTATTTCTTTGTTTGAAATAGCCACAAGAATGTGAAGCAGCCATAAAATTTTGGAGAATATTGCTGGAGAATATTATAACACACTGAGCTCGCAGGTAAAACCCGTTTCCTTGTGTTCACTCCCAGTGCACCACGCACATGCCTGACCGTACGCTCAATGTGACCTCGAGTTTCATTTTCATTCTCCCCGAGGACTCTACACCCTTGCCACGTTGAAGGCTTGAGGAAGCTGCTGTCACATTTACGTTAATTCTACCGCATGGGCAGATAAAGTTACACTCTTTTGCAGACTTCAGTGGTCTTTTGTTACTAGCCTAAAGCCATTTTCAAGATGGCCACCAATTTCATTAAAATGATTATACACACAGATATTTTGTCAATAATTATGTCATGTGATATATCAAATAGGAGCTCATCTCACAAGGAATCTAAATTTATTGATATCATGCATTTTGGCATTTTCAAAATGGCCACCAATTTCAAGATGGCCGCCAAAACCATTAAAATGATTAGACACGAGGAATCTCAATAGATTACTTTTAACACCACACATACATAAGACAATGAGAAATGCCATGATAACAACACATTTGATGCTTGTGCGTTTGGTCAAATTTATGAAAATGTCTACTATAGTTGACTTAATACATTTTCATCTGTTATTGTTGAGGATCAGAATTTCTATCCTCTCAAGATAGATGCTTTTATCTGTTTCTTGAAAAAACGTACCATTGAATTCATGTGAAGGTGATAACCATATATGATATGTTGTCTGGTAAGCAGTACAGGAAGTGCATTTCTCTGATAAAAACAACAACGTCGAGACGAGAAATTATGGCTTTCATCATGATTTTTCCAAAGCATTTAAGTAAACAATTCAGTGACTTTATGGATAAACTAGATAAGATGTGCTATTTGGGTGAACTTTATTGAAGTAAGAGATGAAAACTGACAGAACAACATAAAACATAATGTTGGAAAGATGCTGAATGCCAACCTGTGGAAAAAACGTTCAACCAATCGTGTTGAAGTTGGTGAAAAGGGTCTTCATGGTCTTGTCCGAGCAAGTATATTCAGAGGAGATGGTTACCAGTCATGTTTGAAAATGTATGGTGGCTTTGAAGCCGAAATCGCTATGGCCATGGGGTTGCAATTTAAAAACATAATAGAAATCTTTCATCGTTGTTTTGGAGATTGTTTAATTAATTATAAATATCGGGGTATTTAATCATCCAGCGTGTTTTTGAAGTACACCACATTCTTTGCTCTTTGAAAACTATGACATATCCATTTATTCTATAACATGTATGAATGAAGAGAGTGTACACTACACTAGAACCTTTTGGTTTCAAGTCGACTGGCCTTCTTCAGTACCGAGTGTGGCCTGCGCATGGAAACTCATGGGCAAAAGAAAATGAAGACTTTTTATTTTGGCTTTCTGGCAAAGTTGTTCAAGTAAAATTCTTTTAGGCCGAAACGATTCGCTCACACTCACTAATCATGTGTGCAAACGCAGCATGCTGGTTCTGTGAAAAGCCAGCAAAAGGTTAACCTCGGAGATTTGCAAAATGCCTGTCGACAGCTCGTTTGAAAAGGCAGCGAATCGGTGACCGTACATCTCAGCTGACAGAAAACGTCCGAAATCATGCCATGGCTGATAGCGAAAGAGAGAGAGAGGGCCACAGGTATAAGGCAGTTGGGCGCCAACAACAATCACATGGCACAATGATCAGACTGTCCCAGCGTTGCAGGCAGTCTGCTAGCACACAAGGCAGACTACGATACAGACCACGTGTGACGACCCCACAGGAAGACCGTCGTCTACGTACTCTTAATCTCATTCCACTCTTTAGCAGCAGCATAAGAGAAGCTGCGTTGTCCAAATCATGTGAGTTTGACTTTGGGTACTGTCAAGAGGACCTGATCGAAGTGATCTAGAAGTACAATACGGTTGTACTAGTTCAGAGAGGTAGACAGGAGCTCTGTGGGTCCAACATTGATGAGACAGGCAAAGGATTTTGAAGTTGATCCTGTTCTTGATAGGAATGCAATGAAGGTCTTGTAACGCTGGATATATGTGGTCGTATCTGTGACTGCGAGATGTGACGCTGGCAGCAGTATTCCGTACGCTCTGTAATCGATCTGTGAGGCAAGAAGGCGAACCTGACAAAAGACTATTGCAATAGTCTATCCTTGAGGACACAAGCCTTGGACAAAGATTGACAGCAGCTTCCTTTGTAAGAAGTGGTCGGACTCTGCCAAAATTACGTAGGTGAAAATACCAGATCCTGGCTATGTGTTTCACATGGTCAGCCTTAATGGCAGCGTGTAGATTTTAGAGACGAAAGTCGATTCACCAAGTTCCATAATGATGGCCAAGTTCCACAATATATCGTCGCAAGGGAGAAAGGCTGCGTCCAAGAAGTGTATTCTTTTGGAGGAGGCGGTGTGATGTTGTAGGGAGGAAATTGTGGGAATCAACGTACACGAATGGTCGAAATACGACACTTGAATGCCCAGGGATGCAGAGAGGATATCAGTCAAATCGAGGCGATACCATTTCATGGCCAGCAACAACAGGGACCACTTCTGCAGCACGACGTTCCGTCGCACGAATATCCATGTTCTTTCATGGTCAGCACGTTCACCAGACTTAAAGCCCATAGAGCGCTTGTGGGATCACTGGAATCCGAAGAAGACGACCATGACCCTCCTAGAATGTGCAGACACTCTCAGGAATAGGAATCCGAATACCGTCATTTGTCGGCTGACGGACATTGATGACCAGAGACTTGCAGTGACTGAGACATTCCGTGGTTGACTATTGTATCTGTGAACTGTGCTATTCCTACCCATCTGTCCACATGACACATGCTCTTCATCTGTGATGCGTTTCTCACAGACATTGTGCATTGTCCGAAAGGTTGGATTCATTAAATGTACTATATCAATGCATGTTTGCTTGGATTTTACCGATCATTAATAACCTAAGGGGGTTCATTTTCTTTTGCTCACTAGTTTATATATGAAATCATTATAAAAAAGCAAAACAAACAAAACAACAACAACAACAACAAAAACCAAAAAAAACCCCCAAAACAAACAAACAAACAAACAAAAAACCCAAAGAAACCCCCAAAACAGAGATGTAGAAAAGTGTACATTAAGTTGAACAATAGCAGCCCTCATTGCCATTATAACCCAAAAATTAAAAAAACCCAAAACATTTAAGGTAACAAAAGACCATGGGAGTCTATAAAAGAGCATAACTTTTTCAGCGCATGTGTTCGCCAATTAACGCTCTACTCTTACACCGGTTCCAATTATACCTGCCAAATGAGTGAGTGAATGAGTGTCATAAATATTAGTGTGTCTTACACGGCTTTTAGTAATATTCCAGCAATATCACAGCGAGGACTTCAACTTCCAACTTCACACATTTGTACCCATGTGGTGAAACGAACCAGGGTCTTCCGAGAGACAGGCGAACTGTTTAACCACTTGGTCTACGTAAACCCCACCACCCCAAAAGAGAAGAAAGCGCATGACGTAATGTATACTATCTTGGTTTCAAACATATTAATTTAGTATAATCAGGAAGGTGTCTAGATAGCAAAGGAAGATATCTTAATGTGTATCCTGATTACAATTTTGATTTAGTGACATCTGAAGTTGTATCTTCTAATTGAACAAATGAACAAATCACTGACGTTGTTTGTTCTGTTGGTGCATTATATACCCCAATAAATCATTTTTGTTATATTCTTAGTTTCTCATTAATAATCCAGCCTTTTTCTTCGTGATCTGAATACCTATGCAAGTTATGAATGCAAAGAGCACAGTATGCTCCTTACGTGTAAACAGACATTCTCTCTGCCCATATACGCGGGCTATAACTTTCAGAACTTGACATAGAATGTAAGAACATTTTCCTGCTAAAATGTTCTTGCAAAACACAATATGTTCTATATGAAGTCGACAAGTACTGTGTTGATGTTATCCTGAATTTGTTACATGTACAAACACGTGTTGACCCCGAACGGTGTACAAAAACACCAGTATGTGTATGAATTGTCAATGATTTTGGATACTCAGGGTAAAGGTTATTCTGACGAACAATTCAAGTGAAATCATTGATTACATAACAGTCTCGTTTCTTGTTTGCTGGGTTCCGTCCTACTGCGCAGCTTGGTGTGATAGCCAGTCCAGAAGTATAAGACTAATGTATTTAACTGGGTACATAAATATTGATCAGTGTGATTTGTGCGTCTAGTCACTTGTATATTGCAACACCTTTTGATCCTTGCAAACACGTCGTACTGTGTGCTTTGTCGGACACAGAGCTCTGACAAACGGAAACCTGGACACAGTGGAAACCTCAAAACGAGGCTCTGTCGCAAGAAAAGTTTGGTGGTCTGGCACGGAAATGATATTATCTCAAACTCATTATGCATGGCACATTTACGCTGAATAAGCGTAAAATAACACATAACACGTGTAACCAGTCAGACAGATGCATTGTGAATCATTTTACGACCTCATCAAACTGGGGCAGTCTGTGATGATCCCCTAGGTAAGATATGCTGCCTGACCTTCGAAATAAAATATGGGGTGAGCGAGTTTAGTTTTACCCCACACTTAGCAATATTCCACCTATATGGCGGCTGTCTGTAAATAATCGAGTCTGGATCTGACAATCCAGTGAGCAACAACATGAGCACCGATCTGCGCAATTGGGAACCGTTGTCATTTGTCAACCAAGTCAGCGTGCCTGACCACCCCGATCCCGTTAGTCGCCTCTTACAACAAGCATAGTCGCCTTTTATGGCAAGCACGGGTTGCTGAAGACCTGTTCTACCCCGGGACCTTCACGGGTCTATAAAATATAGAAATACGGGACGTCAAATATAGAAATACGGTGTTATTAAAGTTTAGAATTAAACGTCATTTGTAAAGACCATTTGTTTTATGTAAGGATTTGTAATTCAGTGTAACCAGAGTTGTTTGTGGTGTCTATTTTCACTTTCACACGAGACAATTCGGATCGGCTAAAAGTAGGTCATTGTCTGAATAGGTTTATGAGACTCATGTTTTGGTATGATAGTCTGTTGGAAAAACAAAGGTGTTTCTGCGCGCTGGTTCGAGTTTATCGACCTTGTAAAGGGGTGAGCGGACACTGTCGGGGAGATCTACAACTAGAATGTAGTTGTTAAAGTGCCAAATGCTGTTTCTATAGACAATAATTACTAGAAAAGTATAATACTTTACGGATGACAACTTGATTATTTCCTATTACGCGACATTTCTTATACCGTTTTCAAGCAAGAGTAAACCAGCACAGCACAGAACCAGCTTTTTCACACATAACAGGGATTACGTAAGACAACATCAAGGAATGGATCAAAGGGATTAACAATAACAACATTGCGATGGGTAATAATACAGTAACACAGCGAGGAGGCCACTAACAGCAATGGGATGGGTAACAATACAGTAACACAGCGAGGAGGCAACTAACAGCAATGGGTGGGTAATAATACAGTAACACAGCGAGGAGGCCACTAACAGCAATGGGATGGGTAATAATACAGTAACACAACGAGGAGGCCACTAACAGCAATGGGTGGGTAATAATACAGTAACACAACGAGGAGGCCACTAACAGCAATGGGTGGGTAACAATACAGTAACACAACGAGGAGGCCACTAACAGCAATGGGTGGGTAATAATACAGTAACACAGCGAGGAGGCCACTAACAGCAATGGGGTGGGTAATAATACAGTAACACAGCGAGGAGGCCACTTACAGCAATGGGATGGGTAACAATACAGTAACACAGCGAGGAGACCACTAACAGCAATGGGATGGGTAATAATACAGTAACACAACGAGGAGACCACTAACAGCAATGGGATGGGTAATAATACAGTAACACAGCGAGGAGGCAACTAACAGCAATGGGTGGGTAATAATACAGTAACACAGCGAGGAGGCCACTAACAGCAATGGGATGGGTAATAATACAGTAACACAACGAGGAGGCCACTAACAGCAATGGGTGGGTAATAATACAGTAACACAACGAGGAGGCCACTAACAGCAATGGGTGGGTAACAATACAGTAACACAACGAGGAGGCCACTAACAGCAATGGGTGGGTAATAATACAGTAACACAGCGAGGAGGCCACTAACAGCAATGGGGTGGGTAATAATACAGTAACACAGCGAGGAGGCCACTAACAGCAATGGGATGGGTAATAATACAGTAACACAGCGAGGAGACCACTTACAGCAATGGGTGGGTAATAATACAGTAACACAGCGAGGAGGCCACTAACAGCAATGGGTGGGTAATAATACAGTAACACAGCGAGGAGGCCACTAACAGGAATGGAATGGGTAACAATACAGTAACACAGCGAGGAGGCCACTAACAGCAATGGATGGGTAATAATACAGTAACACAGCGAGGAGACCACTAACAGCAATGGGTGGGTAATAATACAGTAACACAACGAGGAGGCCACTAACAGCAATGGGATGGGTAATAATACAGTAACACAGCGAGGAGACCACTAACAGCAATGGGATGGGTAATAATACAGTAACACAACGAGGAGGCCATTAACAGCAATGGGGTGGGTAATAATACAGTGACAAAGCGAGGAGACCACTAACAGCAATGGAATGGGTAACAATACAGTAACACAGCGAGGAGGCCACTAACAGCAATGGGTGGGTAATAATACAGTAACACAGCGAGGAGGCCACTAACAGCAATGGGATGGGTAATAATACAGTAAAACAGCGAGGAGGCCACTAACAGCAATGGGATGGGTAATAATACAGTAACACAGCGAGGAGGCCACTAACAGCAATGGGGTGGGTAATAATACAGTAACACAGCGAGGAGGCCACTAACAGCAATGGGATGGGTAACAATACAGTAACACAGCGAGGAGACCACTAACAGCAATGGGATGGGTAATAATACAGTAACACAGCGAGGAGGCCACTAACAGCAATGGGATGGGTAATAATACAGTAACACAGCGAGGAGGCCACTTACAGCAATGGGATGGGTAACAATACAGTAACACAGCGAGGAGACCACTAACAGCAATGGGATGGGTAATAATACAGTAACACAACGAGGAGACCACTAACAGCAATGGGGTGGGTAATAATACAGTAACACAAGGAGGAGGCCACTAACAGCAGTGGGATGGGTAATAATACAGTAACACAGCGAGGAAACCACTAACAGCAATGGGATGGGTAATAATACAGTAACACAGCGAGGAGGCCACTAACAGCAATGAGATGGGTAATAATACAGTAACACAGCGAGGAGGCCACTAACAGCAATGGGTGGGTAATAATACAGTAACACAACGAGGAGGCCACTAACAGCAATGGGGTGGGTAATAATACAGTAACACAGCGAGGAGACCACTAACAGCAATGGGATGGGTAATAATACAGTAACACAGCGAGGAGACCACTAACAGCAATGGGGTGGGTAATAATACAGTAACACAGCGAGGAGGCCACTAACAACAATGGGATGGGTAATAATACAGTAACACAGCGAGGAGGCCACTAACAGCAATGGGATGGGTAATTATACAGTAACACAGCGAGGAGGCCACTAACAGCAATGGGTGGGTAATAATACAGTAACACAACGAGGAGGCCACTAACAGCAATGGGGTGGGTAATAATACAGTAACACAGCGAGGAGACCACTAACAGCAATGGGATGGGTAATAATACAGTAACACAGCGAGGAGACCACTAACAGCAATGGGGTGGGTAATAATACAGTAACACAGCGAGGAGGCCACTAACAACAATGGGATGGGTAATAATACAGTAACACAGCGAGGAGGCCACTAACAGCAATTGGATGGGTAATAATACAGTAACACAACGAGGAGACCACTAACAGCAATGGGGTGGGTAATAATACAGTAACACAGCGAGGAGACCACTTACAGCAATGGGTTGGTAATAATACAGTAACACAGCGAGGAGGCCACTCACAGCAATGGGATGGGTAATAATACAGTAACACAGCGAGGAGACCACTAACAGCAATGGGGTGGGTAATAATACAGTAACACAGCGAGGAGACCACTAACAGCAATGGGATGGGTAAATATACAGTAACACAGCGAGGAGGCCACTAACAGCAATGGGATGGGTAATAATACAGTAACACAGCGAGGAGGCCACTTACAGCAATGGGATGGGTAACAATACAGTAACACAGCGAGGAGACCACTAACAGCAATGGGATGGGTAATAATACAGTAACACAGCGAGGAGGCCACTAACAGCAATGGGATGGGTAATAATACAGTAACACAGCGAGGAGGCCACTTACAGCAATGGGATGGGTAACAATACAGTAACACAGCGAGGAGACCACTAACAGCAATGGGATGGGTAATAATACAGTAACACAACGAGGAGACCACTAACAGCAATGGGATGGGTAATAATACAGTAACACAGCGAGGAGGCCACTAACAGCAATGAGATGGGTAATAATACAGTAACACAGCGAGGAGGCCACTAACAGCAATGGGTGGGTAATAATACAGTAACACAACGAGGAGGCCACTAACAGCAATGGGGTGGGTAATAATACAGTAACACAGCGAGGAGACCACTAACAGCAATGGGATGGGTAATAATACAGTAACACAGCGAGGAGACCACTAACAGCAATGGGTGGGTAATAATACAGTAACACAGCGAGGAGGCCACTAACAACAATGGGATGGGTAATAATACAGTAACACAACGAGGAGGCCACTAACAGCAATGGGATGGGTAATAATACAGTAACACAACGAGGAGACCACTAACAGCAATGGGGTGGTTAATAATACAGTAACACAGCGAGGAGACCACTTACAGCAATGGGTGGGTAATAATACAGTAACACAACGAGGAGGCCACTAACAGCAATGGGTGGGTAATAATACAGTAACACAGCGAGGAGACCACTAACAGCAATGGGTGGGTAATAATACAGTAACACAACGAGGAGGCCACTAACAGCAATGGGTGGGTAATAATACAGTAACACAACGAGGAGGCCACTAACAGCAATGGGTGGGTAATAATACAGTAACACAGCGAGGAGGCCACTAACAGCAATGGGTGGGTAATAATACAGTAACACAGCGAGGAGACCACTAGCAGCAATGGGTGGGTAATAATACAGTAACACAACGAGGAGACCACTAACAGCAATGGGTGGGTAATAATACAGTAACACAACGAGGAGGCCACTAGCAGCAATGGGTGGGTAATAATACAGTAACACAACGAGGAGGCCACTAACAGCAATGGGATGGGTAATAATACAGTAACACAGCGAGGAGGCCACTAACAGCAATGGGGTGGGTAATAATACAGTAACACAGCGAGGAGGCCACTAACAGCAATGGGTGGGTAATAATACAGTAACACAGCGAGGAGACCACTAACAGCAATGGGTGGGTAATAATACAGTAACACAACGAGGAGGCCACTAACAGCAATGGGATGGTAATAATACAGTAACACAGCGAGGAGGCCACTAACAGCAATGAGATGGGTAATAATACAGTAACACAACGAGGAGGCCACTAACAGCAATGGGTGGGTAATTATACAGTAACACAGCGAGGAGACCACTAACAGCAATGGGTGGGTAATAATACAGTAACACAGCTAGGAGGCCACTAACAGCAATGGGTGGGTAAAAATACAGTAACACAACGAGGAGGCCACTAACAGCAATGGGTGGGTAATAATACAGTAACACAGCGAGGAGGCCACTAACAGCAATGGGTGGGTAATAATACAGTAACACAGCGAGGAGACCACTAGCAGCAATGGGTGGGTAATAATACAGTAACACAGCGAGGAGACCACTAACAGCAATGGGTGGGTAATAATACAGTAACACAGCGAGGAGGCCACTAACAGCAATGGGTGGGTAATAATACAGTAACACAACGAGGAGGCCACTAGCAGCAATGGGTGGGTAATAATACAGTAACACAACGAGGAGGCCACTAACAGCAATGGGATGGGTAATAATACAGTAAGACAACGAGGAGGCTACTAAGAGCAATGGGTGGGTAATAATACAGTAACACAGCGAGGAGGCCACTAACAGCAATGGGTGGGTAATAATACAGTAACACAGCGAGGAGACCACTAACAGCAATGGGTGGGTAATAATACAGTAACACAACGAGGAGGCCACTAACAGCAATGGGATGGTAATAATACAGTAACACAGCGAGGAGGCCACTACTGAGGTGGAACAAGGTATATACATAGTGCGATGAGTAGACTAAACTTCCAATCAAATGTGTAGACTGTGACAATGCAGGTATGCTACTTCAAGACAATTTCAAGTATACGAGGGGACATAAAAAAATACAATTATCGCCTTGAAGTTATGTTGAAAATTATGAGGTAGCATCAGTGATCCTCATCTAGTTAACAGAGAAGAAACTGCTTACTTCACGTTATTCAATCACCTGGTAGTTGATCCTAAACGGGAGTAACCCCATGCTTGCAGAAGATTGAGTCATACAGTGTTATCAAGGTTTAGCAGTTGAAGGGTTGCACTGCCCGACAGAATCAAGAGGAGATGAAATCTGTTTATGGTGACGAGAGCCAATCTTATGATACTGTTGTGATATGGAAAAGGAATTTTCAAACCGATCATATGTCCCTGACAGATGAACCAAGATGTGGACTTCATTTTGACGATACGTGCGAGGCCACTGAAGTATCGGAAAGTTGGTTTTCAATGAAATTGTGGGGTCTATTTAAGAAATGTTGGGAGAAATGAGTCGAATTTTTAAGGACAAGAAATCAAAATACAATTTCTACCCTAAAAACGTCTTGGTGATAATTAGAACTTTTTCATATCCCCTCGTCCTGATATAATCGACAAGACTGTGACATTTGATTGACCTTTATTAAATTACTCTGAAAGTGACTGACAAATTAAGAAATAGTAGAGGTGCACCTTTTTATTATTCGTTATCGCTTATTGAAACTAAAATTTACTTCCATTACTCGGGTGCGTCTTCAATAATGCAACTGAGTATAGACGAGTAGGACCAACACTCATGTCGAAAAGAGTATATTCCAAACTCGACTTCGAGGATATACTGATATAAATAATTCCCCCTAGTACTTGTTGGGAAAGGTAAAATCCAATGTACTCATCATTCTAGTACTGTACAAACAATTTCAAAGGAATCTACAAACTCATTACATATGTACTAGTCCTGTTTTTAAACTCGCAAGTCAGCATGTACAAATTTCTGATCCGCTAAAACTGTTAACAAGTAATGCATGAATTCGCTGGAAAAATTCGGTATTTTGTTTCTAATGGCAAAGGCAAAATCTGTAAATCTCTGTGTATTCTAGCAATCAACAAACAGATAACACGGCAAAGCTGTCGGTAACAACGTGTACATAATTCTGGTAACCGACGAATGATCACCATCAGCCCTTAAACTCATTGGAAATAAGGAGCAGGGTCGTTCAAAAATTTCAACACCACGACGTGGATGGTATCGAGACTCCGGGAAATTGTACCCTGGAACATGAAACCAATATTAAACAAGACTTATCACAGCAATGAATGATACAAGTAAGGACTGAGAGAAACAAGGTCAGTTATTAAGCCATTTTATTACGGTCAACTAGCTGCACATACCTGACATATAATGGTCATTCCTCCTGGAATTTCCTGCGATTCATGATAAAATTCACTGGTCCCAACAGTAGCTCTGAACTTCAAAACCCTGGAACTGAGGCATTTATTAACTATATATTTTATCGTTTAAAGTCTATATTACAGTGGGACAAAATCGAGACTTTAAATACGCTGAAAGTTTACTGCTTGACAGATGTATACTGCTTCCCTTCTACGCTTTCACGGCGGTTGAAGGTTGTTATGCAGCAAGACGAAAAACTAATATTTAGGGAAAATATTATCAGAAGAAACATGTTTTTTCATCATGACGCCACCATCCCAAACAACCCTAAAGACAAAGAAGAATTCTCGAAGCGATTATTAAAGAATAATTTAATTCTCATCCGTACTCAGCAGTTGCCTCAGCAGTTGTTGCCCCAATTGCTGTTCTCATATTGTAGATGATTGCAAATAGGAATAATTCGGTCTCTTCGGTCAGGTTCTTCACACTCACTGCAACATTCAAAAATTAGCTACACTGACATGTACATAACAACAAATGCTCTTGTTTATTACAGTGTTTCTGCAGGTTCCCAGTGGCGTCAAAAATAGCTTTATATTTTGTTTATTATATCACCACTAATAGGAACTGAAATGAAAACTCACCGGTTGGTGTGCTTGCCATTCTTGATTCCAATACTGACGCTAAAATGTAACCATCATATACATGTATAATATGAGACTTATAATGTAATACATCATATCAAAGAAAAACAAGCCAGCATTTTGAATATAAATACTAGAATGTAGAGCCACGGCCCCACATACTTATGAGATTGGCTATCAGCCTACAATTCATGCTACATGACTAAGTTACACGTGTAAAAAAGCCCCAATGTAATCAGCATGTAATATTAGAAGGCGTGTACGAAGTCGAGAAACATATGAAGTGTACATATAGTCAAAATGATTATATGCGGTGTTATGTAGCCATTAGCAATATTATAAAAGCCTCATGACGGGAGACACAAGACACAGGCTTTACATATATGGTACCCAGGCTGTGTACCGAACATGGATCGTGGATGGTCAAACGAATGACCACAGACCTTATGTTTATGGTAGAAATATAGTATGCAAGCTCGTAAGGATTTCACAGACATCTGAAAGTTTACTGTACCTGTTTTGTAGGTCTGGTTTGACGACGCTGTTTACCGGCTGCTTACAACACTCTAATAACCATGCAGTATGGCTGCGTGTCGCATAGGCTTGCCTTTCCAAGAAACAAGCAGATATAGGGCTAATGATAAATATAGTCTGGTTCATAATTATTGAGAATTTTTCTTCTTACTTTGAGCTATCCTAACACCTCAACTGATTCACTGATACTTAAAACTAAGTAATGGTATAAGGGAGGTAACTCATCTTGGCCTACTGAGTATAGTACAATTAGAGTTACCTCCCCTGAATCTGTAGCAGACGTCATTTTCCTCAGCACTGTCAACAATGTCTGCTGAAGATAAAAGAAGGTTGATTTTTGAGTTGTGTAATCAAGGAATTGATGATGTAAATACACTGGCAGAGAGAACAGGAACTCCTCTTTCTACTGTGTATAGGATTAGGAAGAATTTTAAAGAGGGAAAGGATTTTGGGCATCAGAAAGGAGCAGGGAGACCCAGAAAATTGGACTTCTCAGATCGCGTCCGGCTGGGAATTTTAGCGTCTAAAAAGCAAAGGGCAAGCATCTCCAACATCAGGTATGAAATGATAGAAAGGGGATCAACAGTTGTATCAAAATCTACAGTTAGAAGAAATTTGATTGATCTTGGATGGGAGAAAAAGACTGGAATTCCTTCTCCTCTCATGAAACAAGAACATAAAGACAGGCGTGTTGAGTCGTGTTTGGCACATGAAAACTTTGACTGGGAAAATGTGAGTTTTACTGATGAAAGCTCAATATGGGTATATCCCAATAATGTGAAAATATTGACAAAGTCTGCGTCAGCACCGTTGTATCGACGACCTAAATACAGCCCAAAGTTTCATGTATGGGGAGGGATATCCTTATTAGGTACGACCCCGCTGTGTGTGTTTGAGGGAAATCTGACAAGTCAACGCTACACTAACATATTAGATAATTTTCTCCTTCCAAGTGCACATGTGTTTTATGGAAATGACTGGATTTTGCAGCAAGATAATGATCCTAAACACACCGCAAAACATGCCAAGCAGTAGTTTCAGGAGAAAAATGTGACTGCATTACCATTTCCTGCATATAGTCCTGACTTAAATCCCATTGAGAACATTTGGGGGATGATGAAGGAATGTGTGAATCAAAAGGGGTTGACAAAAATTGAAGACATGAAGAGAGAAGTGGTCCGATACTGGGACAGCATAACTCACGAGACACTAACCTCTCTGATAGGAAGTATGCCTACCCGTCTTAGACTGTGCCGTGAAGCTCAAGGAGACTTGATAAAATATTAAATTGTTACCTACACAACATGAAAAGGTCACTTCACTTTCACAATACATTCAATTTTATCTGATTTGTTCTCGTTTAATAATATGAAATGCTTTAGCTATTCTCAATAATTTTGAACCATACTGTAGCATACCCGGATGCAACTTTTGCACACGAAAGGCCGTTATTGTCTATCATGGAAACAGAATGATACGAATGTTCCTTTGTTCCCATTTTTAAACTTTTTGTCACTATGGACATACATTAGGTACACTGTTATACCTCTTCCTACATTTCATTTATCTTCCAAAAGGACATATTTTTGGTGATCAGAGTATTTGCCACAGCGGCCATATGTGGACATGGTTTCAAACTTGTTAATCGGCGGACCAACTGCATGGCCATATTTGGTGGGAATACCTATGTAAGCCATTTCTCGTTAAACAGTCAATAGAACAATGCTACATGGTCTCACGTTGCACTGGGGAATCCAAAAAATGTCAAACTTCAAGTTCCTACATGTTGGTTTATTTGGTGGTCTAACGTCACACTCATCAACATTACAGTAATGGGGTACACTAAAAGTGCTAAAGAAATTCATCACGTGAAAAAAAGATTTTGACCGTTAAAATTACGTCTATATGTATCTTTATTTGCGAACATTGCTGACGTGACTTTAGGGATCTTGTGACTTGGAGATCACGTGGTGAAGGAAAATGACGGAAGTGTAAACAAAGGCGTTTCAATGAGCGACGCTGTAGTGTTTTCATGATATGTGAACTGTGTACGTAGACATTTTGTTAAATATGTTTCATTTAGTAAGTTCCTAAGAAGTTGGTATTTAGTTAAGAAACTAGGGCAACCTTTCCGTCGAAATCTGTACCTACGGATCATAAGAAAGCGTTAGTAAACAGTGAATTTTTTACAAACAAAAGGGCATGCAGATATTCCCTGGCATGGTTTGGTCAGTCTGTTCCGGCTGCAATCGCTTGTAATCGAGTCAGCATGTACAAGATTGCTATTTGTTATCAGTCAAAGGGAAGACAGTTAGTAACATAGATAAAATATTGTTGTTTGCAGTCAAAACAACTATCACACCCCTCACACATTACTGCTCAGTTGAGTCAGAAGCCGTTACCCGTCATGTCTCAGTTCCAACATTAAACTTCCCCTGTTCTTGTCAAACTTCTTCATACACACACACCACACTCAAGAGGTTGAAGCTGAAGCGCACTGATATACCAAGGCTAAAAGCTTAACCGTCAGCCTATTTCAAAATAAAGATGTGATGCTGTTCGGCTAAAATAATTGGAAAGGCAATATTTAGAGAAAGTTCATCTAGTAAATTATTTAGGGATATCATAATCATTTGTATTTACAATTAAAGAAAACATGTCAAATAGACATGGTGATGGTGATGCTTTTTAAACCAAAATAACTATTCGTATCCTGCCTATACAACGCTATTAAACTTATGTTGAAAATCAAGTGACGTCATAACAGTAATATCTGATTTTCACTTTTCAAAAGAAGGTAACTTGTTTGAGAGAAACAATGTCTGTTTTCTAAATACGCACAGATCCTGTTTAAGTAAAATAATGGTTTAGTTTGTAAACTGAAAAGTACTAAACCATTTTGTGATAGGGGTAGGGTTTTTTCGTTTTTTGTTTTGTTTTCTTTTGCTTTCTGAAAGTTTTCCTGTCAGACAAACACTATTTCCAAAATATACTGGTTATCGTTTAACTTTGTATATTTTGTAACCAAATGTCCTGTGCAGAGGTCTGGCTTATGGACGATCTGATCGTGATCGCCAAAAAGATGGCACCTTGCCTGCTCCATGTCATCAGTATCATTGAACGAGGAATGCTTCAGTCAGCTGTCCATAGTATACCCAGTCCTTGTTAATAAATATGAACCATTTCTAAATTCATCAGAAATATCTGCTGAAGAAAAATCGATTATACTATATTACAATGAAGTGCTTCCTTACCTGCTATTTAAATGTCTCGGTCAACTGCAGCTCTGTGACGGTAGTGTGTAAATAATGGGGTTTAGAAAACCATCCGTGTTCAGATATCAAGTCACCTTACTTGACAATTTCTATTTCCTGCTAGAACTTGTATGGATTAACGTGAGTGATCGAGAGAATGTGCTTGTAAAGGCGTTTAAGCTTTTAGCAGTATTCCAGGAATATCACGGCAGGGACACTAGAAATGTTACTGACGCATTGTACCCATATGTGGAGTCAAACCCGGGACTCTTGCTTAACGGGTGACCGCTTTAACCAGCAGGTTACATCACCGCCCAGTATAGATCAAACCAATTTACGTAGGTATAGTTTGCTATAAACCCTTATACCATATAACATATAACCATATACCATGATAACAGTACCTATAAGAACCTATAAGATATCATACAGATATCACAGAATTTGTCAACCGCAGAATAATTATTTTTTTGACATTATCCATTTGCAAAGATTTCCATCAAACAATATACACCAGTGGTGTTATGACCCTCTGTTGTCAATAGCCATTTAATAAGCGTATTTGTAATGCGCTTGATTCCACACCACGGAGGACATGGTCGGAGCGCTACAGCCTCATTTTTTGTTACGCCAGATTACCCTAGCCGCCTGTGAGGCGCTAGAAGGATAAAAGTCACTTATCTGACTTATCTCACAGGGTTCCCATTTTCGCTGCTGAGTAAACATAATATATGAACAAACCTTTGAACAAACAATTTTGAACAAACAAACTCACAAACCCCAACTCCCATGATAGATATCTTTAACTGTGACAGCGTCTGTGGTCTATTTGATACAGGGTCTGTTCCGATGGAGGCGGGTAATAGTGAGATTCCTTCTGACGTCATAAATTGGTAATTGTTGCTTCTCTGCCTTACGTTCGGCGATGAGGAGGTCAAACAATGGCTATTTGGAGCAGCGTCCGTGCACAATGTTTAGTGACATACCTTGTTACACTGATATCGGGGCGGTTGCGTTGCCATGTGGGAAAAACGTTCGCTCATTTCGAAGACCCAGGCTCGACTCGAGTGCAATGTGTGAAACCAGTTTCTGATGTGCCACACTATTTTATTGTGGGATTAAAGCTTAAAAGTATGCTTTGCAACCGAGTGTACCCCATGATAGGAAAAGCAGCCACACGCAAACGAAACACATACACGCACTCACGCACTCACGCACTCACGCACTCACTCGATGATCATTGATGGTGAAGCAAAGTTTCCATGTTTGTTTATTTCTAACTTACTAAAACTACAAGTACGTGAAATATGTTTTTTAAGCATCTGATACTTCCAAAAAGGGAGCACACATGCAATTCTACCGTGACTAACAAAAATCTTGGATGGTGAGAACGTCTTGAAAACATTTCCATGTCAGCATTAACCTAATCAACCATTGTAATTTCACTATTTGGTGACAGTACTAGTTAGTACTAGATAGTACTACTATAGTTATTATTTGTTAGTACTCTAGTATATTGTAACTTTTGCGAGAGATTAAACAGACATGCTACTCTCTTTTCAAGTTATTCGTAAATTTTCGATCAGAGAAAATAGCAACAAATACATTGAGCTTTAAATTATGCATATCGTGCAGAGAAACTGTGTCATTGTGTTCTTTAGAGTACAGAAATAACGGGCTGTCTTATTTCAATGAGGGGGTCGTAAGATAAGTTATGTTATGTAACAAAACAATGTTCACGACTAATGTCATTAAAGTGGAAGGCAGCTCTGACTCTACTGAAACATCTCAAACAATCGTTATTTCGATTCTTTATCGAACCCAGTAGATAATCCGATAACCTTCTTTACACAAAGCCAACGTCTCAGATTCATTCACGGAAGAGGGTACCACAGACCTGTCACTGACAACAGATCTTCTTTGTATGCACAGCCAGTGTCATAGCGTGCAAGAATATTACACCGTTGTGATCGCTCTGTTGAGAGAGCTTAGGCGTTCAGCGGTGGTATACTGCTAAAGGCGGATACAATATATATGTTGTTGGTCACTAGACATCGGAAGAACTAGGTAGTGGGAGCCACAGACCCTGTGTCACAGGACAAAAGGTAACATATATACTCATTGCACAGAGTTGTACATACATGACTTTTGTTTTGAGGTGTTGCTATTATTGATCAATATGATTTAGAGCAAGATGGCTTTAGACAAACAGAACTAACGTGCCAAACGCTGTTAAATTTGTAGTGAAACACCGCATTCATGTAGCGCTATCCTAACTAAACGAAAATTGTCTAGTCGAAGCTAGATAGCACAACCCAGCAAATTACAGTATGAGCACTGATCTGCGTAATATCTTGGAGTAGGATGGTTGTATGTACAAGATAATCCGGTGATTGATATCGTGAGCATTTGGGTTGCGACGACACCAAGCCTGCAATACGATCCCATTAGTCGCCTTCTTTGCAGGAACATACTGCTGAAGCTTAATTCTTATCCAGTTCGTCATGAGAAGCCAGTTAATGCAACTTGAAAGTTTACGCGTTTGCATTGCCAAATTCGCACCATCGTTGAAGCTTGCTTTGTTTTCCTTTTTTGTTTATCACAGTCATATCCTTGCAAGTGGATATCATTGAATAGATTTTACAATGGGTAACTTTGTGGCTCAATGTGGAAATGACAGGATCAAATGGTCAGATCTGGTAAAATGGTACATAACGTTGATTGTCTACACATCGACCAACACATCTACCAAACACTGTAGGGTGGATGTTTATGCTGAGAATAGGTGGAAAAGTTGAACTGGACCTAATCAGTTGTTGTATTGTCGAACGATATTAACACAATATGACGCAAAACCACCGACCTTTGGGTTTGCTCTAACACGTAACTAGCATCAGTAACCGGAACACGAACCCAGGTGAACCTATATTAAACCTCAGAAATTTAGGGTATCTCTTTGATAAGGAATTCATAACACGATGCATTATACTATTCTTTAACAAAAATCTTGAAGAGTTCAGAATAAAATTGTAGTGACGATTGCATATCCTCAGCATATGAAAAGCTAGGGATGCAATTGCGTATATAATCTTTTAATGAACGAAGTGCTACATGAGTGTGTTTTGTTAACGCTCCTTTTAAATTCATGGCGGTAGCTTTAGGTGGTGCAGGTTACATGTTGACATGTGTTTTGTTTACCTGGTTACAGCGATTGTGTCACCGCGTTGTTGTGGTGTCTATGAGGGGTCTACACGATCTATCTGTTGGTCCGCTGAGCGTGACGAGAAGCCAAATATAATACCGTCATTGTTGGTATGTCTGTGTAATATATATAGCGTTCAAGTAGTCCCGTGGCAGGCCATGGCCCTCCTTAGAAAAACGTTTTATCTTTGCATGTAAATGTTTGAAGATGACCTGTTTACATTGCGACATCGTTCGTGCACATATTAATACCTTAACATTAATAACAATTTCATGTATGCAGTTGAAAATATGTTTCAAAACTTGGCTTCACCTCCACCACGCCAAACATGAAACACTTTTTATCCTGAATATTTTTTACTTGCACAATTTTTTTCAGAGGGACATACATTTTTAATTAAGTGTTTATCTCGAGTAGGTCGTCAGATGACAACGAAATCAGTACATACCCGGTGGTGGATAGACACACGTATGTGCAATGTATATCTTGAAAACAACGATCAGATACACGTTCCATACTCGAAATTTTCTGGCAATTATATTTTGAAGAGATAAAAAAGAACGACAACGAGCTGCAACGGATTTCGTCAAGCACACGTTGTTGCCCTATCTGGCCCTCGTGCTTCAATTGCTCTAACACTGACGAAAAGTGTGTCTGCATAAAGTTTGTATGTACACCTTGAATCGTGGAGTCTGTGACGTTTGCACAATGAATCTAGGCTAACCTCTAAACAGCTACTAGTAGCCAAAGACATGCAAGTCACAACATAAGTAAATTAAAGCCCGCATGCTCCTTTCAGAAGCTGGTAAGTGTAATACAGACATATTCCTAACAACTACACTGTTAGTTAAGCATGAAATGAACACATGCATGAAAGCCGCAAAATAAATCTAAAGTAAGTGCACAAACTCTTGCACGAATTTGCGTAGCATATCAATGATACATGTTGCAGACAACAAATTATATATTCCGAGTCCGACGTGTCGATACAGAATCTCGTACATCTGTGAAGCAGGAATAGCAACGGTATAAAACAAAATATGGAAATAAGTGGTGGTCTTTTGTCGTGTACACAGAGCCTAGGGTCACACATGAGTTGGTCATGGAGAAATGTTGGTGACCATGTTTGACAGCTGGACACATGAGAGTTCATAGGACTTCATTTATGCCCCACAAAGAACCAGGCGTGCCACATACATTAGGAGAGTGGGTGTATGTTCATGGTGTATGCGCTTAGAACATGTCCACACGAGAGTGAGTGAGTTTAGTTTTACGATGCACTCACCAATATTCCAGCTACATGGCGGTGGTCTGTAAATAATCGAGTCTGAACCAGGCAATCCAGTGATCAACAACATGAGCATTGATCTGCGCAATTCGGAACCGATGACATGTGTCAACCAAGTCAGCGAGCCTGACCTTCCGATCCAGTTAGTCGCCTCTTACGACAAGCACGGTCGCCTTTTATGGCAAGCATGGGTTGGTGAAGGCCTATTCTAGCCTGGGACCTTCACGGGTCATCGCCATATATATGGTCTTATTGATGTCATCCTAACTGTTATCCAGAAAATTGATCATTATAGTAAGACCTGAACATTATGTTGAAAGCGGCTTAACCTGAATCCCTCAACCTTTTGTACTTGCAGCTCTTCTCACCATGGTCTGTGGAGGTGATTCAAAAGTCCGGGACATTTCTTCAGTTATCGATGTACAAGAGATTATTCAAGACTGGGCATGGGGCAGCTTCATTAAAGACTCTGGATATTTCAGAAGGTTTTTCATCAGACGGAAGGACTTTATTATTGACGTCCCAATGAACTATTACCAATTTTCACATTCAGACGCAGAGCTGGAAGGTTTGAAGATCAAGAGCGATTCTAAAACGGCACCAGAGATTGGGGAAGGTATGCCCAACAAATCAATACTCATAACTGAGTATCATAATGACACAGAAATGGCGCAAGTTTACAAGTTCAGAATGGAACGGGCAAGAAAGGCAAGTGTGACAGTGACTTTTCAGAAAGGATTTACAGTCGGTGGAAAGGCTAATTTTTCTTTGTGTGGTGTCGACTGTGGACTGGAATCAAAGCTCGAGGTCACAAAAACCACCGAGCAGACTTTTGAGGAAGTGTTGACTTTTGAAACGTGTTGTGATATTAATGTAAAAGAGAACACTAATTGTGAGGCCAAGGTTGTCTTCACAGAAGAAGACATGTCCTACAGGTTCACAGTTGAGACCATCATGAGGATGCCATCAGGCAAAGCCCCAGTGTACATAAGAAGAAAGAAGGATAAGAAGGTAGTGATGTCGTTCAAGATTCAGGACCTAAGACACATCTTTCACAAGTATAAAGAGGAGAAGGATCCGGATAGAAGTGTGGACTTCGTGAGGGAGACAATTATTCTGAACGGCAAGGAATGTAATAACTATGCAATCAAGCTGACAACGAGAGGACTCGTTGAAGGAACGAAGTTGTCCACTCAAATGGTGGAGCTGCATGCTGAGGGAATAGACCAGAAGAAAGACCCTGAGCAGAAGACTGTGGAAGATGCTGGACAGAACTCAAAGGAAAATGGACACCAGAAGAAAGACCCTGAGCAGAAGACTGTTGAAGACGCTGGAAAGAACTCACTCAGTGGACACTCAGTTAAAAGGAATGTTTAGGAAAACGACTGGATTTTCATATTCTGAAATATCATGTGTTTAATAATAAGGTTATGTGAATAGCTGATGCTGCTTATTAAGAATTTCTAAAAAACGAACATATGGCTGAACACAGGAGGGGTAAAAGAACATATGGCTGTACACAGGAGGGGTATAAGAACATATGGCTGAACACAGGAGGGGTAAAAGAACATATGGCTGTACACAGGAGGGGTATAAGAACATATGGCTGAACACAGGAGGGGTAAAAGAACATATGGTTGAACACAGGAGGGGTAAAAGAACATATGGCTGAACACAGGAGGGTTAAAAGAACATATGGCTGAACACAGGAGGGGTAAAAGAACATATGGCTGAACACAGGAGGTGTAAAAGAACATATGGCTGAACACAGGAGGGGTAAAAGAACATATGGCTGTACACAGGAGGGGTATAAGAACATATGGCTGAACACAGGAGGGGTAAAAGAACATATGGCTGAACACAGGAGGGGTAAAAGAACATATGGCTGAACACAGGAGGGGTAAAAAAACATATGGCTGAACACAGGAGGGGTAAAAGAACATATGGCTGAACACAGGAGGGGTATAAGAACATATGGCTGAACACAGGAGGGGTAAAAGAACATATGGTTGAACACAGGAGGGGTAAAAGAACATATGGCTGTACACAGGAGGGGTATAAGAACATATGGCTGAACACAGGAGGGTTAAAAGAACATATGGCTGAACACAGGAGGGTTAAAAGAACATATGGCTGAACACAGGAGGGGTAAAAGAACATATGGCTGAACACAGGAGGGGTAAAAGAACATATGGCTGAACACAGGAGGGGTAAAAGAACATATGGCTGTACACAGGAGGGGTATAAGAACATATGGCTGAACACAGGAGGGGTAAAAGAACATATGGCTGAACACAGGAGGGGTAAAAGAACATATGGCTGAACACAGGAGGGGTAAAAAAACATATGGCTGAACACAGGAGGGGTAAAAGAACATATGGCTGAACACAGGAGGGGTATAAGAACATATGGCTGAACACAGGAGGGTTAAAAGACCGATAGTGTTTTCATGTCTCCGTTCGTAAAGCTCAAGATGCCATTTATTTGATGCGTAGTGACGTGGGGCATGTCATTATGACTTTAAGAGATACACAGGCAGGCTGCTACCTGTAATTGATAGTGATAACTTACGACACGATGAAAATGAAATGAACAAAAGTTAACACTGTTTTTCTGGTCTCTGTTCTGACAATATTGCATTGCACGATGCGAAATGACTCAGTGATCTTTGGGTAAGTAAGTAAGTGAGTTTAGTTTTACGCCCCCGCACTCAACAATATTTCAGCCATATGGCGGTTGTCTGTAAATACTCGAGTCTGGACCAGGCAATCCAGTGATCAACAACATGAGCATCGATCTGCGCAATTGGGAACCGATGATATGTGTCAACCAAGTCAGCGAGCCTGACCTCCCGATCCAGTTAGTCGCCTCTTACAAGCATAGTCGCCTTTTATGGCAAGCATGGGTTGCTGAAGGCCTTATCCACCCAGGGTAGACCTTCACAGGTATCAGTCATCTTTAACAGAAATAGAGTTATAGAAGGAATAGGATTTTGCGTCGCCATTCAGCTACAATAGATCAAAAGAGGAAGAGAACAATGTTGACGTGGGTTATGTAGTGACGTACAAATCTAGGACATGCATATATTGAGAATATATATGTGCTTGGATATACATGTGTAAACACGATACTGGTACATAATTGCAACATATCAGTATGCGTACATATACTACCCGTCAAACCTTTAGACTCACTGGTGTACATTTGGCCACTTATTTCAGTTCGAACAGTTCGAAAATTACATCTTGCAAAATATTCCTTTCTGTTTAAAGGTACTGTTTGCCCATGATCCGAGGTATTGTAAGAGAGAGAGAGAGAGAGAGAGAGAGAGAGAGAGAGTGTTTAGTAGGTGCTTTAAGTAAGGCTAAACTTTTGAGTAGTCGTGTTTTAGTGTATTATAATATTTTTCCGACGACAGAGCTTTCTAACTCTATAACGACATGTGTTGCGCAACATGGACATTGATACCGAATAATGGCTTGTGTTTGAGATAAAGGCTTTTTCCAGTTAAACTCCGTAATGAATACAAGAGTACTAATTTATACTTTTCTAATTCTTGCATTGAGTGCACTGTATATACATTCAGCCCCTTACTGCAGATGAGAAAACCTTAAGTATGACCATATTCTCTGATCCTATCATTACAGTAGAGCGGTGCCCAGAACCGTCAGCCAAATGACTAGTGAATGCAGGGCCATGATCTGTTTCATCACAACCGGCCAGTTGTTTGCCACGGCCAGACACTAAAGAACTGATAACTTACACAAATTGCGGAACATATTACCGAACAGTTTCGTTTGCCACAGCCAGACACCAAAGAAGTGATAACTTACACAAATTGCTGAACATATTATCAGTTTCGTTTGCCACAGCAAGACACAAGGGAACTGATAATTTACACAAATTGCTGAACATATTATCAGTTTCGTTTGCCACAGCAAGACACTAAAGAACTGATAACTTACACAAATTGCGGAACATATTACCGAACAGTTTCGTTTGCCACAGCAAGACACCAAAGAAATGATAATTGAAACAAATTACTGAGGATATTTTCAGGATAGTCATAAGGATGCTATACTTAATCACAAATTAAAGTAATGTTTGTATGGCGGATTGTCAGATAATGGTCGCTTAGCAACTGACAGTTCTCATGTGAGTATCCTGTACAAAGTAACAAGGTGAGTATAACATCAAACGAGGGCACAGCCATCTCGGAGAAAACTGACATGGATGGGTACATGCGCAGTGACACATTATCCAGAACACATTCGCTTACAAATTTAATTCAAAGCAGAATTTCGTCAAGACCATTTTGTACAGTAAATGAATATTTGAAACTGGTGCACTACTTTATCAGAAACTACAACGAAACAGGAAACAAGAATATGCTACCCAGTTCAGTAGACGATGCATTCTGTTTGCCAGAAGTAGATATTACTGACTTACTTCTGTCTCCTCCTTCTTTTAATATTCAGTATTTGGACATAATCTAGTGCACTGGTTAAAACGATTCTCTATCAGACCACCATGTAATACTCAGTGACATTTAATGCGTCTTCAACATGATTACGTATTACAATTAAAACTTAATTCTATTTTCCAAAACAACATTTTCCAGGTTCCACTCTAATCAGAAGTTACACCACATCGAAACTTTGACAAAGCCGATCTAGACTGTCTTATTATAGTCTATAATAAAATTACATCTAAAATGCTTTTAGAGTTTAAGTTTATTCAAACCAGGTCTGCCTTCCTCTCCATTAAACAATAAATTCCACGAAGCATTAATCTCATTCATAACCTTATCTTCAATAAGTGCATCGTAACAGGTGCATCTAAACATATAGCAAACCTTTTCCCTATCTTAAATTCCAGTTCACCTGTTAACCCACATCTTTCCGCCCATACAAACACCGCTTTATTTGATCTTTGTCGATTCATTAATAACAAACACCAATCAATCAAAACATCTCAAAGTAGATTAAGACGCGCAGAGACGAACCGTCCTTCAACCCAACACGCTTCAGTGAACAAGCAACAGATTACAACCCATGCAGTACGCGTATTTGCGAACGGGAACAAACTATAATGTGGGTCAACTTGACCTTACTCGATCTGAACTTGTGTAGTGGGAAGTAGGTCAGATTGTTGCCGTTCGGGACTCCGCATGTCACACGAGATCGACAAGTCAATACACGTCGCGTCTTTTCAATTCGCTCTTTGAGCGAAGCCAGCAGTGTGGTAGTTATTGTACGCCTTTCGCTTATATCAATATATTAATAATATGTACATTTTATAGCGCATCAAGTTACAAATTAGTATCCTATGTACACGGTTCCGAAAAGCGAATGTTGGAGAAATGTTTTTTTGAAAAGGATAAATCTGTAGAACAGTTTTGAAGGAAGACACGGATCGATTCAGTTATTTTGAAGAGTGTACGCAGATCACTCTATAAGGCTGAAGTGTTTCATGGAAGACAGTTGGTGGGCATGTTGGAAATTTCAGATATCAGGGACACTATTTATGCCCGTTACATGACATATGATTTTATCATATATTCCCGTAAGTAATCGTTATGTATATACGTATGTATATACGTGTGTGTGTGTGTGTGTGTGTGTGTGTGTGTGTGTGTGTGTGTGTGTGTGTGTGTGTGTGTGTGTGTGTGTGTGTGTGTGTGTGTATATATAAAGAGAGAGAGAGTACGGGGGTATAACTGTATATATATATATATATATATATATATATATATATAGAGAGAGAGAGAGAGAGAGAGAGAGAGAGAGAGAGAGAGAGTACGGGGGTGTAACTGAGTATTTTACAGATATTCAGGCAAATATCACGAACTGAGAGACCAGAAATACAAATGGACTTCACGCATTATACCCATGTAGGGAACTGAACCTGGATCTCCTGTGTGACGAGCAAAAACGCTTAACCACTAAGCTACCGTATCGGCCCTTTTCTTAAAAAAAATGGTACTTGGGTGGACCATCTGGTCCTTCTGTTACGAAACAATGAAAGCACTACGACTGCCGCGCTAGACTTAAGATCGCTATGCAGAAGGTGAATCGAAGGAAAGGGGGCTATTCCAGAAAACTGCAGTAACTGAGTGACGTGCAGGCACACACCTGTGTGAGTCTTTGTACACAAAGGGTATGAACTACATTACCATTTGTCGGCCTTTCATATTTGTCTGGAGCCACGTTTGCTCAGTGTTTCAGATCGCTGAATTTGAGCACTGACTATTTGGTGCCTTACTGGTGTGTGAGTGTGCAAAAGCGAATCTCTGGACTTCCAAGAATTTTCTCTTTACTAAGAAAGTACCTGCATTATCACAATTATACCATTTGTTGCATATGATCACTTTCTAGAAGGTAAGACACATTAACAGTGTATTGTTGAAGAACACTTTTAAACCCGATTTTCTGCCGGATCTTTGCTGGTTAAATCTACTGTAAAACCAACAGGTCATGACAATATTGTAATGAAAGATGGAAAAGCTACGTTAGAGAAACATGTGAATGCAATGTCGTGAAATGTTGACCCAGTAAATAAATATCCACAATGGCTCCTATGGTATTCCAGTTCTGATTTCTTGTAAAAAGAATATTATAACAAACAAACATAATTAAAACAAAACAAACAAACAAACGTGTTGATTTGGAATTATTCCATACTTTATCATGAAGATACTTTTTAACTATTCATTCTGTCACACATTGAACATATTCTATATTGGCAAGGCAAATGAAGAGGTATCATTGGTTTCACTGCTGCTTTAAAGCCAGCTGCTGAAGTGTCCTTGAACGCTATCACAGACTTGCTGTGAGATTCACTTTCTGTCACTATGGAGACTCTTCAACAACCTCTTCAACTTCATCACAGTTCTGAGTACCTTGTATCTGTAGGGACTTTTTCCCAAAGATTCCCACCAAGGCTGCAAAGAATGCGCCACACAGGAGAATAGTTCCTGCAAAACAAAATTCAGACGTTCACGTGGTCAAGAGAAAACATTTCCCGACCATTTTGTTTGTTATTTTATCTACAACCTTAAATATGTGACGTGGCTTCAATTCCAAATTCAATTTTCCTCCATAATGATTACCAATTCTAAGATCCTACACGCCACCTGAAACGATTACATATTAAAAAATCAGAGAAAGACACACAAATATTATATGTTATATACACATGGAAAAAAGTATTGCTAATGACTTTTAATTCTCATTGTAAATTCAAAGCATAAATTCATAAGAATGTTCGTATGATGACTTTGACACATCAAGAACAACCATTGATTGTTTTCAGATATGCACTTCTAAAATGAAATATGAACATTATGTCATAGGTTTGGATTATTTCTTTTTCTTTTACTAATGGCAGCATAGTGAATCTACGAAATCTAGCAGGTATTTGATACTTTTAAAGCTTGAAAGTATCATGTCTTCACGCTTCGGAATACTTTATTTTGAATCACATATTTTACAATATATTTTGGGAATTACGTTTCTCTCAGTGTTCTAAGTGATGTATTCAGTTTACCTGCAAATACAAATGTAAAGTCATAACGTCTTGTCGCTGAATATATAAAACCTGAAATGAAAAAGGTTTTCCAAAGTTAATGCAAATCGCAAGATGACCATTTGTAACATAGATCATCAAATAGGAGCAGGATGGTCAACCTGAATCATTCACTTAGGCTTGAGCACTTAAGACTGCAATGTGTTCTTTGAATGTTACAAATTAGTTTTCAAACATATAAGTCTTTCCCGTGTTTACAGGTTTCTTGGAAGATGCAAGATATGTTTATTCATTTTAATTTGGTTTTGTGAAAAATAAAAGTAATATTGCGAGAAAGGTCAAAATGAAATAAATGGGAAATACCAACTTGCAAGAGGAGGGCCTACGAAGAAACCAATTCCACGAAAGAAGTTCCCTAAGCCTGATCCAACAGCTAAGTGCTTCAAGCCCATCAGTTCTATTGTTATTGGGTTGATAAGAGTGTTAAGACCACCGCTATACAACCCATATGCTGCGCTAAATGTCATCTGAAGGACGTAGGTGTTTGAATAAAGAGGAAAACACAGTGTTAGGAGTCCACTGATTCCCAGAAGTCCTAAATGAAGTGTCACGTAATCCACCGAGGCATCATTTCCTAAGATTCCTATGAGGAGTCTTGAAATGACACTTCCCACTCCCATGACCGTGAAGAGACTAGCTGCTTGGGTTTCTGTACTGCCTTTATGCTCGGCGTAGTTAGGAAGGTGGAAGAGGCATGCTCCTTCCCCGAGTGCCCAGAACAAAAAACAGAGACAGTAGCTGATGAATCCATATTTGTTTAGTATAGTTATTCTTCTAATCCGTTTAAGGCAATTTCCGAAAGGGTTCGGCGATCCTTTTTCATGAAATGTACAACAGTGAGTGCTATCGTCTTTGATGACCTTGCCGGAATTGTTAGATGCGCAAGTGAAACATTCTTCTTCATCAGCTGACTTCAAAGGGAGAAACTTTCCTTCTAGCGTATTAACTTTATGTTTTAATGTATTTTGCTGATGATTCGTGGAATGTTGAACAGCCTCACTGCTACAATCGTCAGTCATCAGTGGTTCTACTGCAGACATAAATTCTTCTCTGTCGGCAGAATATTCTTCTCTTGATATCGCTGTATCTGTTTCTGTCGTTACTGTGACCGCATCGTTTTTGATTTCCTTTGTCATTTTCGTTGTGATAGTTGGGACGGGTGTCAAGAGGCAGGCTGCAACACACATGTTGGAGGAGATGGCTCCTAAGATCAGAAGACATCCACTGAGGCGGTATTCCTGGATCAGTATCTGACACAGAGGACCTCCTGTAAACATCCCCATACCAGCACCCGATACAGTCACACCAAATGCCAGACTTCGTTTATTGACAAAGTAATGACCAGGAGCTACGCCAGAGGAATTCAAACCCAGTCCAACACCGAATCCTGCCAAGGTATAGGACAATGAGTTATGAACAGACGGTATGAACGAGTCAACGAACAGACCAAATAGGGAGGTAAAACAGCCATGAGACCGTAAGACATTGCACATTGCTAAAATCAATGGATAACAACAAAGGAGTAGATTGATTACGTATACATATTTTTCACGATGTCTAAAATGTACTAAAATATTTCAATTTGGTAATAAGTAGTGTGACTCGACCTTATTTGTATGCCTGTGCCAAAACTCGTTGTGTGTGTCCCTTCAACTTAAACTTAGCGCCAGGATTACTGACACACCAACTTGCTTGTCATGGCTTTTGTGTTATTGAGCGAGTGTGTTAGTTTGGTTGTACGCTACTTTTAGCAGTATCTCAGGAATATCATGGCGGCAGCACAAAAATTGGGATTCGCAGACTGTGACCATGTGGGGAATCGAACCTGTGTTTGCAAAATTACTGGAGAACGCTTTATCCACTAGGCTACTCCACCGCCCTTGTATTACAGAGTATACATTCCGTGATCACCTCCAATGACTCCATATGTTACGATGAGTCCAGTAACGTCACGAACGAAAGACGCTGCAACAAGTCCCATCAGGATGAGTACACCTCCCCCGAAACATGCTAACCTGAAGCCTAGTTTCTTGGTGATCAGCCCCGCCACAGGACCTGGAAAGTAGTTTACAAGCAATGTATGGTTTCTGTTTGAATACATTTTCCAAGTCTCTTTTTTCCAACCTGTTACCACAGTGGTGGTGGCTCGCTGATTTGGTTCACAGATGTCATCGTATGCCAATAGTGAACAGCGATGCTCATAAATATTCCTGTTTAAATAGTCTGCGCATGGACATGCTGGAACTCAAATTATTCACTCATTTACATTCAAGAACTAGATTCTTATAAAAGTCTCTAGGTATAGGCACATAGTTGTACCTGCGCATAAGTGGCCATGGGACATAAGTGATTCTGATTACGATGTTCAGTTATGATAGAAAAATGATGATTTCACGAACAAGTAAATCTAAATTTCATTAATTGAATTTCCTATCATTATCACTTCTCAATTCTACATTGTTATCTCAACTTTACAAGTCCAGGTCCAAACGTTGGAACCACGCGGCTGACAAAACCTTAGAATAAGTTGTCGAAATATCTTGTTTCCTCAAATTAACTTCTCTCAGACATAAGAACATAGAGCGGTCTGGCATGGTCATCCATGAAATGCATTTAAGTCCAGCAGAATATGTGGCCTACAGTATTTTTAAAAAAAAATATATATATATTATTAGATTTATTAATCATACCCAGGAAGGTGAAGGTCCCTAGCATTGTCGAGCCAACCCATGAAGTCCGCGAGAGGTCGCTGTCAACTTCCTCCAAGATGGCGATATTGATGACCCCAGTCGAGTACACCATAATCCCGCAGATGAACATCGTACAGAAGGAGGCGAAAAGAACGACCCAGGCATATCCATGGTCTACGTCATGTGTTGTCTTCATTCTGACAAGTGAAACATTTCATGACTTGTGATAAAGTGGACAGATACCAAAACACATCCCATCCCATCATTCTGTCCACTCAGTAAGCACTAGGCTCATATGTAGGAAGCATATGACTATACTGTGGAAGCTGTATAAACCGGCACTCATTGGGACTAAAGAAATAATCCGGTTTAAACAGAGTGATGGATTGTAGAGCTGATGGTAAATGAACAAGCCACGGATGGGGCTGAGATTGTGTGCCGGTGTTCACAACTTGCCAGATTGGACAGATGCTGGTTTTGACACCTTCCACTGTACCTTATAGACACTAAAATTGCTCAAGAAATACACAGTGTACCAGACAAAAGACTTGGTCAGAGTGCTTTTCTCCATTATTTCACATGTGAATTTTGAGCCCCATCGCTTCCCACATACGAGATACTGAAATGTCAGTTCTCTCTGATATAATCTTATAGGGTCACTAATTTAAAGGAAATCTTATTTCCAAGCGTTGATCTGTCATGATAAACATAGAAGATGCGCAAATTATTAACGTTGGTGAACAAAAATCCAACTCAAATGAAATATATTATCGTCTAAATGGATAAGACTACCCAGATGCATTATCTTACAAGTGGATCAAACGTAGATGTTAAACGTACATATTAGTACTGTCGTAGATGTAAGATAATTGATTAAATTTCGTTTTGCAATATATGATTACTGAGATTCATCAACCATATCGCCATACACACCATATTTGACAGTTGTCACATTTACACATTTACATTTACTATCCCGCCACTTAGATGCTATCATTGACCAGCCTGAGATGTCTCAGACTCAACCACTTTAATGCAGTGTCGGATACGATATACGCATATAGAACTTATTTGTGTAAGATGAACTAACTTTTCCGCTTGCTAGCGGTGACAAAACTAACACTAAAGCAGATCAAATATTGCAACGAGGTTATCCCATCGAAAAATTACGTACTTTCCCATCTGTGGTTGGTTACTCCTCAGTAGCAGCCTCCGTCTCGCTCCTTACCACTATCCACCTGCACCGGAAACAGACTCACCTCCGAATCAATCACGTTTTTGCCTATGCACATATATACTCAACAACAACGTCCATTTAATGACAGTGTGTCGCCGTTCTGTCCACCAACACACGACTGCAACTCAGTACACTCCACCTTGTGGATCCCCTTGAGTGACCTCATATTATTTATGTTGTCACGAAAACAGCATCTCCTGGTAACTCTGTTTCAGATAGTACAACAAACAAAGTGTTTATACATTCTAATATCTGATAACTGAAACATAATCTGCATTGTTTCAAATGTGAAGCTGAATACATAGACCGACCTTTAGCAGTGACCCACTTGTCTTTCAACCATGACTGTGAACATGTCGTTTGTACACCTTCACTGTGGCATGGTTAAGTCTTCCTCCCGATGTATCCGCGCCGACTTGGTATTCTGGACTTTTGCCAAGTCTTCCCGTGTATTATGATTGATCCATAAGTATTGGCGGGCCCAGGTGTCGGTTTCATAAACTAATTACACCTCCATTGTACGTATGATACTCACTGGAAACAATAAATTGCCGTCAAACAGTAACGCTGTTGTATATCTATTGCAATTTTGTCATTTTTTGTGGAGGACCTAAGCGACGCGAGCAGATGCTTGTGTGTGATGATGCACCGTATTCACTCTGTCTGTGAGCGGTAAACTGAGACTAATGGTTATCTGGCGTGGACGTGAATAGTTTTACGCTTCAGTGCCCTTAATTCAATTATCAATGGGTGGCAGGGTAGCCTACTCGTCACGGCACTCGCCTGGCCGAAGACCAGTCGCCCGTTTCACAAAACGCTCGTAGCCTAAGATCTCGTAAGTTTTCTCGTAGCCATTGTACCTCCTATACTGTAACACAGGAGCTATGGATGCTACGAGAAAAGTTACGAGATCTTAGGCTTACGAGAGTTTCGCGAAACGGGCCCCAGGGTTTGGTTTCCCCTCGTGGATACAATATGTGGAGCCCATATCTGGTGTCGCCGGCTCACACTTGAGGTGACACGAACAAACGAAACAACTGACACACAGAACCTTTTTTTTTGTTTTCGTTGTTTAACGCCGCAATATTTCACCATGGCGGCTATTTGCAAATAATCGAATGTGGACCAGAAAACCAATGATCAATATTATGAGCATCGACCTACGCAATTGGGACATATGACCGAACAAATGAATGCATTCAATAAAGACGTGACGCATATCGGGATATTTCGTGATCAAAATTATTTTTTTTTACATATATAGCGACAAAGAAGGTGAAGTTTGCTTCCATACTTTGACTCTCTTAATCA
Organism: Haliotis asinina; assembly: GCF_037392515.1. Taxonomy (NCBI): domain Eukaryota; kingdom Metazoa; phylum Mollusca; class Gastropoda; order Lepetellida; family Haliotidae; genus Haliotis; species Haliotis asinina. The sequence goes on along the minus strand of NC_090283.1, from coordinate 20,039,860 downwards.
CACATCCAAGTGTGGCAGCATCACTGTAATATGAAAACTAAAGGAGAAAACAGTTACGCATATGCTGTAGACTGAATTCTGATATGATTTATCACGAAATCGATAGGTGTAAACACAGCTGAGACCTGATATAATGGTGACATGATAGAAACGTCAAATAACATTGTAGGTATATTACAAACATTAACACTTACACATTTACCTTGTAATGTATAATTAGGTTTGTGTTGAGACTACAAGTTCGTTCTTCCTGGAACAACACACGAACAAATCTTTCAAGAAAGAGTGGTATTTCTTTTGTATTCCATGTTTGATTTCTTCTGTACAAAAAAGGGAACAACGTGATTTGAGGTGCTTTTATAATTGTATAACAGAGTGAATTGGTCTCGACCAGCGGTGTCTTTGTATGGTAATGGCATTGGTAGATGTGATGGTCATGCCGCAAGAACCACCCCGCAAGAACTCCAAGATCAGCTGATGATGACGAAGTTCGTAAAAGTAACACAAACATGACGAAATGGCTCTATCCTTTGCAGATTCAAAACTGTGGAAGGCTCTACCACTCGGAATCAGACTCTTTTTCCTAACTAATTTGAAGATTGGGCTCACTTCAAAATGCGCCGTTGAGCAGTCATGTTTAATCTGGAGCCCAAGATAAATTCATTCATTCATTAAGACTTTTTTGTTCATTCATGAAGTTCATCCATGGCGTTCATTCACAAAGTTCATTTAGTTCATGAAGAAGCAGCCTCTCGCCTGTCACTTCCTTGAACATCAGGTCATTTTCTGTGGTGATCCTGTCAATCCCTTCAAAGACACATCAACAGCCTACATTACTTCATGTTGCGTAGGAACATCGTTTATCTTTTGCGAGTGCTTCCCAAATATTGCCACAAGGGCACCAAAGAATGCCGCAAGAAGCAGAATTAATCCTGAAAACAAAGATCAGTTGTGTACATTTATAATCAAGTTATCAACGATACATAAAATACCTACTATTTCACGCTTTTGAATAACCATAGCAGTTTGGTTGGCACTTCATGGAATGATTTGTTAGAAAGACTTGTTCATGTTGCACGAACAATTAATAACAGCCTTGAGATTTTGAATACAAGTTATGGTGAAAAGAAAATCTCCACACTCTGTGATAAGAGTAAATTAACTTGACAGGTCAGATGTTAGCATACTCCAAATCATGAGACAACACGAAACAATATATATCTTGGAATTGTCACGATGCATTTATGAATGTATTTCAGCTTCGTCCAAATGCATATTGCACAACTTAGTCCAACCTAGTTAAACTCAACTAAAGCATGTCTTCAGACACTTCAGAGGGACATTTCCTTGCATGTGAATATTTCCTTCGAAAGAAATCAACTTCGCTCGTTTCTTTGTTTACTGTTTATCGCCGCACTGGTCAAGCAAAATGGAGGCGGTCTCTAAATAATCGAGTATGGTCCAGTCACAAACATCATGGACATCTATAAAAGTTGGGTCATTTGATCCAAGTCAGCGATTTTCATCACCCGATTCAGTAAATCGCTTATTACCACGAACGCAGCTTGCTGAATGCCAGGATCCAGATTTGAATGTTTATGACGAAATGGACAAAGGAAAACTAAACTTTGAAAGACCTGCCTCTTCTTGTGGGCACAATTTGGTTTAAGGATGTGGGGTACATGTAAGTTTTAATGTGCAAGTACATGAGCTAACAAGGGAGTGAGGTCTAATATTCACAAAATTTATAACAGTACCATAAATTTATTCCAACAGTTTTCAACACCTCCCTAAACTGAAAGACAACCTTAAAAACATTGTGAAGCTTGGGAATATTGTCACTCGAAGCTTTCTAAATATAGTGCTTTTTTCCTTATTTCTTAGAATTTAGAAATGTTTGAAAAGGACTGAATTTTACTGTATTGATTTCACCTGCAAATACGAACGTGAAGTCATAACGTCTTGTCGCTGAATATATGAAACCTGAAATACAGAATTTGTCAGAGTTAATGGCACTCGAAATGGCTGTTCATTTTGAAGAATAAGATAAGAACACATCTATCTGGTAGCCAGCCAATCAGATATTTTGTTTTTCAGACATGCCTCCGCGTTATCATTAATAATCTATGACTGCTGTTCATTTTCTCACATACAGTATCAACTTAGAAACAATACCCACAGTGAATTTTCTTTTGAAATCCATAGATATTTCCCAATATGTAGATATCTCATCAGTGCAAGAATTATCACTTAAAAAATCGTCATTGTTATAATTTATATCCAATAACATAGTACTACAATTCGTAAGAAATTAAGCAACATATCAAACTATACTAACTTGCAAGAGGAGGTCCAGCGAAGAAACCAATTCCACAAAAGAAGTTTTCGATCCCTACTCCCACAGCTAAATGTTTCAAACCTACAAGCTCTATTGTTATTGGGCTGACAAGGGAATTGGGGCCGCCACTATACATCCCATATGCTGCGCTAAATGTCATCTGAAGAACGTAGGAGGTGGAGAAAAGAGGAAAACACAGTGCTAGGAGTCCACTGATTCCCAGAAGTCCCATGTGAAGTGTCATGTAATCCACCGAGGCGTCATTTCCTGCGAACCCTGTCAGGAGTCTTGAACTCAGACTTGTCACTCCCATGACCGTGAAAAGACTAGCTGCTTGGGTTTCTGTACTGCCTTTATGTTCGGCGTAGTTAGGAAGGTGGAAGAGACATGCTCCTTCCCCGAGTGCCCAGAACAGATAACTGAGACAATAGCTCATGAAACCATATTTGTTTAGTATAGTCATTCTCCTTATCCTTTTGAAGCAATTCCGGGACGTATATAGTGATTCTTCCTCATAAACCGAAAGATTGTGTAAGCTATTTTCTTTGGATTCCCTGCCCGTAAAGCTTTGGGAGTCAATGAAGCATTCGTCTTCATTTCTTGATGTCAACGGGAGAGGCACAGCCTGATCTGACCCGTTAACATAATGCCCAACTATGATTTGTTTTTCCTGATAGTTCGCGCCACCACTATAACTACAACTGTCCAACATCAATGGCTCTACTACACATGCGACGCTGTCGATACGATCAACTGAACATATTTCCTTTGATGCACCTGACTCGTTGAAGAATGTGTCTGACATGCTTGTGTCCGCTTCATGCTTGGTTTCTACGATAATCTCCTGACTGGTGCTCGGGACAGGTCTCAGGAGGCAGGCTGCAACACACATATTAGAGGCGATGGCTCCTAAGATCAGAAGACAGCCGCTGAGACGGTACTCCTGGATCAGCATCTGGCATAGAGGACCTCCAGCAAACATCCCCATAGCTGCACCTGACACAGTCACACCAAACGCTAGCCCTCGGTTTTTGATAAAGTAATGGCCAGGGGCCACGCCAGCGGAATTCAAACCCAGACCAACACCGAACCCTGCCAAAATACAGGACAATCAATTATGAACAGAAGGAATGAAAAGAAACGAAAGAACGAATACAAAGGGAACATAGACATCGTATCTAAATAGGGTTTTTGTTGTACATTGAAAATACTGGACGATCAACATAGAGAGAAATGGTTGTCTTGAAGCGGGCAAACTGTATTATTGCAATATTACATATATAATGATTATTACGATGTTATGTTTCGTTTTTTGTTTTTGCTTTTTTAATTTTCTTCTTTTCTTTTTTTTTGGGGGGGGAGGTGGGTTGGTGTTACTTAAAACGTTGCTTTTCTAACACATTAGCATCCATGCTCTGGTGGTTAGCCCTTGGTGCACATCCTATGATCACCTGCAATTATTCCATACGTTATAATGAGTCCAGTGACGTCATGAACAAACGATGCCGCAGCGAGTCCAAGCAGGATTAGCATTCCTCCGCCGAAACAGGACAGCCTGCAGCCGAGTTTCTTTGTGACCAGACCCGCAAAGGGACCTGGAATATAGCTCACATTGTACATATTCTTCTTGCGCAATGCTTACTCTTTGCTTGGATGTTTATTGATTGTGTGAAGAATTGAGCAGATGACAGAGCAGATGGGTGATAGGGTGACATGTTACTGGGACATCGACAAAAAGTTGGTCCCAGGTTTTGTCTAAAAACATAACTGTCCTTTGCAGACTGTTGAAAATAGCCTAATCTGTCAATTTATGTGTTTGAAGAACTTTTCCTGTAACTCAAAAAAAATAATGTTCGCCCCAAAAACATAAATAAATAGCCTGAAAATGCTTTTTCACATGGGTGCTCGTGCAGGCTATTTATTTATATTTATTTAAATCCTGCAGTCTGGTGTGACTTGTTTGTTTGTTGGTTAAAGTCAACACTCGGCGATATTCCAGCTACACGACAGTGGTAAATAATGTTAAACTGTGAATCGGAGAAGCATGCTATTAATGCCGATTCTGAACCCCCCGATTCAATTCCTCAGTCCCTCCTGGACTCCGCGATTTTGCAGTTGCAGAAAATATGGCGGAATTTATCTTTCCATGCAGAAAAACGTCTTGCTTATTATAAAAATTGAGCGAAAACTGACCCCCAGCCCAAATGAAAAATAGTGTTGATGTCAAAAGTTGGATCGGTTACGCATAAAAGGAACTCACATATTTGCACTGACAACGTTTTCAAAATAATCATGATGAGAGATGCTGTATTAAAGGTCACATACAACGTAAAACACAACTTTGCAGATTCTGATACCTTTCCTTATGCACTTGCCGAAACAAATCATCAAAGTGAATTCATTCTATAAAGTTGAAAAAAAACGCGATGGAAAAAAGGCCCGTGAAATCGGAGTTTAAACGATTCACTATTTTTTCCCCAGCGCTGTGGGGAAAAGTGGTGTCACCAACTATGCTGCGCTGCGCTCAAAACGAATGCGTAGTGAGCAGGTTAGCGGAGCTTGACAGACTATGCCTGCCCTGAGTATGAGGTCGTGAGCAGTAGGCTAATCTTGGTTGTGTACATAAACAAGGAAATAATCTACTTGTCACAAAAAAAACCATGTTGATTGTGATAAGCAGACTCTGTTACTGGGAAAATGTCTAGTTCATTGACGGCTATATGTCTGCCTGCCTGTTTGCTAATGGCAATATGTGTGCAATGCACAACTTCCATTACTGACCAGTTGCAATTTGAAGTTAACATCTATCGGACTTATCCGCCACCTCTCCGACTTGTAAACAAAGAGCCGACTAAGCGTATCGGCAACTGAACCAATGGCCAATGACAAGGCGTCGTTACACACGGGTGAACATCCACCGACCCTAACTGGGTTCGATATCGAGGGAGGTAAACGCAAGTAGAAAATGTTACACACTTGTTTTGCGATTATACGCCTGTAATTTTGTTTACTTGTTTTTTCACAATCACCAATTTTATCTATCATGAACAACTGATAACTGTGTTTTAATGTTTGTTTTTTTTGTTTGCATGTGACCTTTAATAAGGCAAGTTTTAGGCATCTTTCAAATAATATTAGATGAATTTGACAGTGTAATTACGTTCTCAAATTCGATCATTTTGAAAACTGAAATTATTTCAGATTTCGTTTAAATGTAAAATTGTTATTTACGTGAAACCAGACGTTGCTCGTCTGCATCAATGTTACGAATAACTTTGAGCGTGTGTTTAAATCTTAAAAACAGAAAAAGATGTGGGTGCTTTGTCATCAAACTTACCCAAGATGCGATGTGTACTGTCGACTTAACTTTATAACTGTGTTTGAGAAGTAAACTGTGAAGGCCTATATAATGTTTTGGTGTTTTTTTCTAAATGTTTTAAGCGAAGAATGTTTTGCAGAATATTGAAAAATAGGGTTCAGAATTTGCATAAAATTTCCCGCGGAATTCTTAAACTTTCGCCGTGTAATCCAGGAGGGACTGATTTTATCATCTCTGAAGGTAACCATGGACTTCTGAAAAAAAAGCCCAGGTCTTCCCAGGTACGCGAAGCGAACCCAACAGCGTATTTGGCAAGAAATATATTATGCGCTCGTAACCATACCCATGAAGGTGAAGGTCCCCAGGAGTGTTGAACCGACCCATGACGTCCGCGAAAGGTCGCTGTCAACTTCCTTCAAGATGGCGGTGTTCATCACCCCAGTCGAGTACACCAACATCCCACAGATGAACATTGCACAGAAGGAGGCGAACAGAATGACCCAGGCATACCCACGGTCTATGTCGTGTGTTGTCTTCATTCTGACGGCCGACAATACAAAAATATATATAAGTAAACAGAAACAACATGTTTCAACAACAACGCTTGTCTATTGGGATGGCATTGGATCACATGTTAACTGTCCTTTGTGTCATCTGAGAGGTGGCTGACACTCATTTCACTACATGTATTTCAATATTGATTTTCACCACCGTTTGCGACAGGGATTTTTTCAGTCTCGTTTACGAAACTGAGATAGCTAAAACGACGCGAGTTCTGATGTTGTCGATAACGTTTCGTCTCTTTCCAGCCATTTTCTGACAGTTCTAGAGACACAGTCGGACATGGTAGGACAACAACATTATGATAACTCAAAACAACTTGTCTTGGACACATTCGAAGGTTCAATCACTATATTCTTCTATAACGTACTATAACTTACTCCTAGTCTTTTACGAAATTTGGACATTCAGTTACTGCCCATCAGCCATTCTTTCACACATGTCCGCGCCTTTACAGGATACTTGGTTACCACAGAATCAAACTCTGTCCCCAGACAATTACTGCCTTTCACCCAGTAGATATCCTCATAATTATACTTACTGACTCAGGTTCAACCACTACCTTGCCACTGAAACACTGTCTCCAATGTGTCCTAGAATGCTTACTACCTCGCCACTGACACAGTTTCCAATCTGTCCTAGAATCCTTACTGCTTCGCGTCAACCACTACCTCGATACTGACACAGTTTCCAATCTGTCCTAGAATCCTTACTACCTCGCCACTGACACGCTGTCTCCAATCTGTCCTAGAATCCTTACTGCCTCGTGTCAACCACTACCTCGCTACTGACACAGTTTCCAATCTGTCCTAGAATCCTTACTGCCTCGCGTCAACCACTACCTCGCTACTGACACAGTTTCCAATCTGTCCTAGAATCCTTACTACCTCGCCACTGACACGCTGTCTCCAATCTGTCCTAGAATCCTTACTGCCTCGCGTCAACCACTACCTTGCTACTGACACACTGTTTCCAATCTGTCCTAGAATCCTTACTGCCACGTGTCAACCACTACCTCGCTACTGAAACAGTTTCCAATCTGTCCTAGAATCCTTACTGCCTCGTGCCAACCACTACCTCGCCACTGACACACTGTCCCCAATCTGTCCTAGAATCCTTACTGCCTCGCGTCAACCACTACCTCGCCACTGACACACTGTCTCCAATCTGTCCTAGAATCCTTACTGCCTCGTGTCAACCACTATCTCGCTACTTGCACATTGTCTCCAATCTGTCACACTTTATTCATTCAGTTTCAAGTACAACCTCGTGTTTCACAAAAACACTCAAATCTGTGTCACGGTCATGCACAAAAATGGAAATGCCCCCGACCCGCCCACCTTAAATCCATTAAATAACTTCACTAGGATCAAGAATTTTGCAAGACGTTCCGCAAATGAAACTTACACGCCGTGTCCCAAACACTGTCCAAAACACTCACATTCACACGGTAGTATTCCCTCTACACTACCGCAACAATTTAAATCACTACTAAGCAAATCCCTTTGTGATATTTCCTGAAACCGTATGGCGTACCGAACGACACTCACCTAGTCGTTATCAATTGAAATGTGGAACAAAAACAGGCTAACCTTTATCAGTGACCCAGATGGTGATCAGCTACATGTCTCGGTGAATACACCCATATCATTTATCACTGTGAAGGTCGTCATGTATATTGACAAGCAGGAGGTATTGTTTGCACAGTATCGAGGTACTCATTTGGACCGTACGACATACTCATTAAACACAAGCGTACTTGAATACAAACGCACTGTCATACAGCAGTGCAGTCACGTGTTTGTCATGGACTGTAACAGCAGGTTTCGTTATTACTTAACAATGAAAACATGAAGTTTGGATAGCCTGTCAAGGGCATGGTCGAAACATTAAACATTGTACAACCGCCTCAACCTATATATTTATGCATGAAATGAATGCCAAACTGTGCGAACATAAACAAAGACTGACAATGTATTTTTGCGAATAGTGTTATATACCTCTCTTTCTCTCTCTCTTTCTCTCTCCCTGTGTGTGTTTGTGTGTGTGTGTGCGTGCGTGCGAGCGTGTGTGTGTACTTCTCGAGTTTAGATTAATGTCGCTTTTTGTTGTAAACGTTCGTGATAACATATTACGTATCATCAACTGGACGCAGAGGATGACTCACAGAGGGCAGGTTGCAGATGTCACATTTAGGTGAGACACACTGACAAAAAACATAAGGCTAAGTAAATAATGTGAAATGCTTCTCGGGCATCGCGCGCCACGTGTATTCGTGCACTTAATATTTTTGGGTTACCATTTAAAATAATTGTGACTTTGTCGCGTTCCGATCATCCATTTGTCCACTATAAAAATGAGTGTCTGTAAGAACATGTGTGACTGAATCTACAACTCATTAACACGTGCTAAACTTTCCAAGCTGTATTTCTGAGGGAACAAAGTAAAAATGTATCCCTCCCTCGTCACCTTTTTCTCCTATCAAAATTGAAAAAGTCCTACGGCCCTCTTCACTTTTGAAAAAGATATTCCCCAGAAACATTTATTTTTTTATGTAGCCTGATACGAGGTATTTCTCTGACACGTTTAAACCAGAACGTAGGTTAAAGCTGTCTTGATTTTTCTGTTTCTCCCACCTCCTGTAACTTGGATTGTCATTCCGACTTAAAATGTAATGGTACATGCCGTTGTTAACGTACATGCCCCCAAGTGAGGGTTTGGACGCACAATTGTGAAGCATAACAGAAATCCCCAAATATTGCGTCTGAAGAGACGTACAAAAATGCTTACAGTACATCAGGAGAAAATGTGTATGGAATTGCATCATTTATGGCCCCTGTCCACATGATCTCTGAATAATTCCAGGTGGTGGATCAATATTCTGAGAGTTCACTAAACTACAACGTATCAATACTTTACAAGACGCTCCTATTTCCATCACGGCCGCCCACATGTGGAAGTCAAGGTGATATACTAGCGCACTCATAAACAACATGTCAGCATCATCTTCGTTCAACTGCGTCATTTAAAGAATTATTTCCGAAGCAAAGCGATTCGATCTAAGTACGCTTCAATGTAATCAAACCTACCCTTGGTAACCCACGACGTCACGGTGCATGCCAGCTGTCGTCGCCTCGTAAAGTTAACTACTCCGTGTGACCTAGTTTCATGGTTAGCTGTTGTTCAACTCGGCATGCATCACTGGTTGAACTCTTTGTGACGGGTTCTGTTCTAAATTTGCGTTCATAGTTAAGTGCGACGTTTCCTCAATATGGTTAACGATAATCACAGACGTAAAATAATATAGAGAAAAAATTTAACACGAACGTAATCCGTCTTCGAGCTTTTTTTTATTTGTTTACACACTGGTGTGCTTTTTAAGGCATAAGTAGACTAAGGCTTCGTCTCTGAATATATATGATCCAGAAAGGGAATATCACATGTACAGTCACCGCTCGTTTATCCGACACTTGTGGATGCAGAGAAATATTTCGGATTCAGGAGAGTGTCGGATTAAGGTATTTGTGTGATAATACATGTATCAATGTTTAGTAAAGGTCATGATCGTCATTCCGTAGCATGCATATCCGAAACACTACATCAAGTTACCTTTATCGTATGTACAAATGTTCACAGTAATTAAAAATAATAACAATTCACTCTTGATATCATTTATTAACATTCATAGATGTCATAACATACACATTAAAATCAATACAATCAATCAGGTTCATATGTACATGCACAGGAATGTCATAACTACATTGGCACAGAACTCACGTTTGTTTCCACACATCAGCAGCCATTATTATCCGGATGTTGAGTGTGCTACTGTTTTCATACAACTGTGTCTACACTAGCATGTGGACGTCTGGTGAACAATAAGTTATAATCTAAAAAGTCTTTGATGTTGTTTGTAGTTCCGATTTTTTGGAGGCCTTCAGCAATTTAGTTGTCAAAGTGTCAAGGAAGTCGAGATCACTAACATCAAACACCTAAGTGGTGTGAAATGTTTGCAAAGTGTTCAAGGATGTTTTGACCTCAGATAGCTTGGGATCCACCACGGGAACCCGATAACGCAGTGTAGGTTAAACATAGACCATAGATCTACACGCACGTCATATATATTAATAGAGTAAAGGAGTAGCAGCTGCCATATTGGATTGTCGTGCAGACATCGACTCGTACGTTAGGAATCCGGTGACATTCGAAGTTATGCACTCGTACCTCTCAATCATACATTTCCTGCCTGATTTCCACGACATAACACCTATTTTATTAACTTTAATACGTCCTCAAAATCGAAAATCAAACTAAAAAACCTCTGACGTGAATTTTATCCCGCACTCGAAGCCTCTCGCTTGGTCGCTGAACGGAAGTATTTATAGTATCGGTAAACAAGACGGCATGGCTTGAGAGCGAAAAGTCTTGGATGAGCAATCAATTTGACACCCGATCAGGTTTCAACAAAAAAAAAATACGATTTTTAAATTTTGCGGGAATGTAATGAACGTGTTCTGGAAAAATTACTTACATCAGCGTTCGCTCGAGAGGTGCGTTATCGGGTTCCTGTGGGAGCCACTGGCTCAGCTGTCTGGTCTTCTTCAGTGCTTATTTCCTCATCTGCGGTACACGTAGGTCGGACAATCTCTATGATATCATCTTCAGTCAAGGCTTCCTCACATGGCAGGTTTGCCTCTTATTCCATGAATTCACTGACAGGTACACTGTAGTAGGTTAATTCTACATTAGACTTGAGGGCCAATAATGCAAGGAAGAAGGTAACAATATTTCCGTTGCAATCTGCATGTTCGGCATAGTGGGTAGAGAGTTACTTCCCTCCTATCTTCCGCACAAGATCGCGCTAGATCAACTATGCGATGCAGTCAGTGTGGTAGAGAGTACTGAATGTGAGTCAGCGAGTTTCGGTCACGGCGCTTTCAAGTTTAGCTGATATCTTTGGTGAAATCTCCGAAAACGAATATGACGGTGAGACACTGAAAACTGAAACACAGAAAATTCTGTTTCGATCCACGAATACAGGAGTCGTCCACCTATTCTTTCGGGTCTTTTTTTTCAAACTGGATACAGTTGCATATTACCTGTAGTTTCTTAAAGTTTGACTTCCCTCTGATTGATTTCGTGATTTTCCATGGTCAGTTGTAAAACATGAACGAACCCGGATCGTTTGCCTTGGCCTATAGGGGAATGTTACACTATAGTTGTGTGTAATGTATTCTGTACTGCGATACGTCTATCACTGGTGTTTCCTTTTCTTGAGTGTTTAGATAAATTCGTTAGCCAACTCTCTGCCTTTTGACCACATTACTCACGAAAACAACAAAAGACGAGATATGAAACTGTGTAGCAAAGAGAAGCAGTCATAGCGGTGTGAAACCATACCATTCACTCGTCCGTCGTCAGATGAGCAAGCTGTTCGTACACGTCTTCAATTCAACCGTTTTTATCCGGACTTATCCCAAGTTGATTCACTGTCTGATAACCTGTCAGACAGACTCACTGTCTGATTACCAGTCAGACAGATTCACTGTCTGATTACCTGTCAGACAGACACCTAATTAGGGAATGACAGAGACAAAAACACACTAATAGAAATGTTGTGGAGGTGTCTTGTCCTCTGTTCCGTGGGCGCTGAAATTCCATGTTTTCACCTTTATTACACAAAATTTCTATCTAGTTTGTAGTCTGTGGCAGTGAAAATAGTTCAGTGCTTTTATTTCAGTTCAACATCTGTGACAAAACCCTATTACAAGCTGTGTTCACATATAATTTGTCTTTTTGATGCTTGTGTGTTGTGATTCTTCAATGGCATAGTAATTTGTCCGGTGATCTGAAGAAATCGTCATTGGAAATATAATCCTAGGAAACAAATTCCGGATAAAGGTCAAAGCTAAAAATATCATGTAAAAAATAACTATAACAAAACATTTTATTCTCCAGTCGTTCATTTTGTTTATACTGTATTTCATAAATTCCATCGTAAGTACTAAATCGTCCTACTCTCCAGGTGATTGCAAAAAAATAATTTAGAACAAACTTATAAAAAATAATCTTGTTGTACATTTTGTTCGTTTATCCTATTTCTCTTGTAAAGTTAATTATTCCTTTCACTGTGACGCTGTAAGCAACAGCTGGATCTTATTAAAAGAGGAGAAATGAACATATCATTAGAGAAGCAGTACAATACTTCATTCAATTCTTCCCCCTTACCTTATCAATGTATTCAGTCTAAATCACATTTAATTATTGTGTAATTAAAATTACATTATTGTTGTTTTGCTTGCTTGTATGTGTTTATGAGCAGCGCATTCACGATGATACATACACAGGTATTGAGACACTGATGTATCTCGGGGGGAATGTAGGGAAACGCATTCAGTAAATACATTGTCATAACAGTATCTATTTGGCACGTAACGCCACACTCAGCATTAACCAGTGTAAATAATCGAGTCTATTTCAGACAGAAATGAGCATGGACCTACACGTATATCTTTTGGATACAGTGAAGTGCACCCACCACACTTTGATCGCCAGTGAATCGCCTATTACGACAAGCAAGGGTTGCTGCAGATCAATTTTACACCGGCCTCATGCAAAAACAAGTCAAGAATGATCGATACACATTTCTCGATACCCCGAAGAGTTTCCAAACAAACCTGTGGGTGTTTTACTGCTCGTTTTACTGACTGAGAAGATGTTCAGAAGGGACAATAACACATGACAGACTCATCGCGTCTTTGAATGGATACACATAAAGGGCGAACATTTATGATTAAGAAGTTTTTGTTATTGAAGAAATATGTATACATGATGATCACTGATATCAAGACAATGTTGTGGACATATCAACAGGAGACAGTAGATATTCAGATCAAAGGCCAAAGACGGACAGGTGTTTACCTTGGTCACGGTAGATAATAAGTTGGCATCTCCTGACCTCCAGTAACTTTGTCGTGTCCTTCATAATACAGAGGTAGACGTTATCATCCCCGTATTCTGTAGATATTAGTGATAACACGTTGATGCACCTCAGAATCTTCATCAGGGCTCTAGCCACGCCATGGCGTTGACATGGTTGACCTGCTCGGTTGGATGTAAAAACGACACGGGAGTTCTCCTTTGGGATGCACTAAATCACAATACAATTAAAAAGGTGGGAACAAGTGAAGCAATATACCTTAGAGTGACATCTGGCTCATGAACAATAATCCTTTAACGTTTGCTTCAGTCGTTTGTGTTCACTAATTATTTCAGGTTTCACCTTGTTACGTATACTCTTGTGGAAAAAGTGTGTTAAGGCTAGACCACGTCGCCAAGTGACTCATTAATTACATTCGAGATGTGTTTAAGGCGGAAAAGATGCATCGAACCATAGATGCGTGACACTTGTTGAGTCCCCAAGAGCATTAATCAATGATAGAAAAAAAGAAACCACAGGGGTATCGATAGTGCGTGTGGCTATCGATAGTTTAATAATTAACGTCCATTGATAAATGCGCAGCGCAGTATACAGGATGCTGAGTGGTAACTTGCATCGTCACTGAGATTGTCTTGACTGTTTGCTTAATCTTGATTTCAAGTTTCCTATAAGTGCAGAGACTGAAACTACTTCAGCTTCTTTTATTTCATATAAACTATACATTCATGTGGGAAATGGCAAATGAGACTATTCAAGAAAAAAAAGAAATGGTTCAATAATATTGCAATACTTAGTCATAGCATACCATCATCACCAGCAATAGCATACCATCACCACCAGCAATAGCATACCATCATCACCAGCAATAGTATGATGCAATAGATTATCGCGATCGCAACTTGTATCTCCCTCAATAGTCACCCTTTGTTATACGTATTGGTCACGTGACATTCGTAAGTAATATGTTACATATGTTTAAGTGAGTCAGAGCTGGTCTCTTTAGAAAACGGGTAAATGAGTGTGTATGTAATCATTAAATGCTTTCCGTATATTAGTTACAAGTTGTGACATTCTATTTTTCGCTAACGTTATGGCTTGAACCTTCCTATCAAATACATGCATTCATTTAAAATGCAAACAGAAAGTAATATGATCTACAATAGTACCCAATAGCAATGCCAAGTAGATGCAAGATCGTCTACAATAGGCATCCATTAGAAATATCAAATAGAACAAAGGTCGTCCACGGTGGGCATCGAATAGGAAGCCAGTAGAAGAAAGATAATCTACGACTGGCATCCATTGGAAATACTACATAGACAGAGGATCATCTGTAATAGTCATTCATTAGAAATGTCAGCTTGAAGCAAGATAGCCTAAAGTAGGCATTCATAACCAAAGCCAATAAGAAGGAAGATAATTTGCTATAGGCATCCATTAGAAATGCCAAGGAGAAGGAAGATAATGTACGATAGGCGTCCATTAGCTAGCAATATCAAGTAGAAGAAAGATCATATACGGTAGGTCCTGTATATATCGAATTATCAGAACATATTTTATATGTACAGCAAACGCTGTTTGTAAGAAACACTTTTATAACTGAGGTATATTTTTAATGAGTATAATTAACTATGGTATTAACTATGGAATTGTGGTCTGTTTCCACCGTATTTTATCGTAGAAACGCTCGTCTTATTATTATGCTTCTTTATTTGATATTAGATGCAGGTGTATCTGTTGCGAGCCTACGTGGTGACGAGTCGCGTTACCTACTAACATAATCATGTATCACAAACAGGACACAGTCATATGACTCGTCCTATGCACATTTTGATTCAATGATTTGTGAAAACTATTTTCCAAATAATATATTCGAAGAAATTGACTATTACAACACAGAAACCTTGATAACAGCGGGCCTTATCTACAAGAGGACGCTCCTATCACGTGACCAAAGATAAATGAACGGACAGCTGCCAGCTCTGATAACAATGCCATTCAAAGAGCATAACCACTCCACGGTAAAATGTATGTGACGGTTGTATTTTTGTGTGCGTTGCTAGTGGAATGTCTATCGGGACTAATTCTGCCAATGACAAAGTCAGATGGGTCTGCAGACATGACCAGCCTTTTGAATCATGTGTCGCTGCTGGAACAAACTTTGACCAGTCTTCAAGCAACAACATCACAGGTCCAGTCTGAACTGCATGCCACAAAGAAAGATCTCCAGGCCGCCCAGTCCCAGCTTCAGACTACCGTGAATGACCTGCAAGCAACTCGAACACAACTACAGTCCAGTGATACACGACAACAGTTGGCAGCTGCTGAAATATCATCTTTGAAAAAAGAAGTCTCGTCACTGAAGGCAGAGCTTCGTTCAACATCGGATGAACTCATCATGGTTAAAACACAAGTGGGAGATATGGCCCATGGTAAAATTCATGATAGTGTTCATCTTAATCAAACACTTCTGGATTCCATCAGCCACGACGTGAAGTTGAACGCGGCGCAGGTAAATGCTGTAGCGACAGATGTCAAGCAGTTAAACAAACAACTAAATCTCATGAACTCCACTGTATACGACGTAAAGACCGAAGGAAATACTTTCTTTCACAATATGTCTTCCCGGGTGCATGCAATCACCCAGAAACAGTCGGAGGAGAGCATAAAACTCCAAACCACCAAGTTACTTGCACATACTGCATCTAAACATATCGACAGACTCGAGGACGACATGAAGTCATCCTTTTCCAACATGACTCTTTTCAGGATGGATATACAATCAGTCTTGAAGGATCTTCACATGGCACAGAGTAACCTCAGTCTGGTTGTCTTCGATGTTGCAACTTTGAAAGGGAACTTGTCTAAGGTTGAGAAGCAGGCTCTGGACAATGAAGCATCACTAGTGAAGGTTTTACATGGCGAGTGTTTGTTCAGGATAAATTCAGCCAACTGGTCTGATCTTCTGTAATAGGATATGTAAAGTGTAACCATCTGCATCTCTTTGATTCAGTGCGTAGTCAGTTGTTGTGCAAAGCTCATTTCTAATTACTAATGGTAAACGATTATCTATAACGAACGTCGAAAGTTCTCGTGACAACAAACAAAATCGGTGTTAAACTTTGAATTCCGTGAATAAAATCGTAATAAATGAAAAGGCACATGTTTCAGTGTACGGAATCGATCAAAATTCCATAATAAAAGCGCATTTGGCATCTACAAATGGGCAGCAAGACAAGGCACATCTTGCGTAATGTATGTGTGCATCTTGTCCGTGTATGCAGAACCGAGACACCATGTATACAAACGTACCTTAAACGTTGAAGAGTGTGTGTGGGAAGATTATCCCACATTCGAGGAACGGTTTCAATTCGAGTTCGGTTAAAAATATCAGACAGATTCTGTCTAAGGCTAGTAGATGTGTACAAGGTTGACAATGTTCCAATAATAGTGCGGAAAACATAGTGTTCCACTGATGATTGTACGTATATTTGTTTTATGTCCTGTTAGCATTCTTGAGAATGGGCAATTTAGTCGACAAATGTTAAAGATCATGAAAGGTGCCGTGCACATAATCATAATGCTGTCATGAATATATTTATGACCATATTAAGTGATGGGAAAGAACATTATTTTTGTTTCCTTAATGATGTCAACAGCGATAACTTTTTGGGTTATGGTATCTAGCAGGTCGAGGAGATATTATAAGTTAAATTCCATACCAATGCTTTCGCACAATTTGCTTCAGTTGACTGTTCAACGTTACATTCGTTTTCGTATCGAAGATCATAACATTCTTATATGTCGGGGGTAACGAAATGCCGTGACATACAGACACCCAGTTTCAATTACTGAATGGTAATCTACTTTTGTGTAATCATTTTGTTGTTTATGTCATTCTATAGAAGTGAAGGCAAGGAACGTGGCATTCAGTGTAATCTACCCGCCGACTCCAACATCAGTAAACAGTCCATTGACATTCAGCACTATCCTCTACAACGCCGGTTCTGGCTACAGCACGAACACGGGGACGTTCACTGCTCCAGTCTCTGGAACCTACATCTTCTGGACACATCTGGCACTCACGCGTGCAAACACTAACATGTCCTTCGACATTGTCAAATCTGGAGGAGTCATTATGGCTAACGGATACACAGAGACGGACTCGAGCATTGATGAAACTGATGCTTCTGCTATAACGGTAACTCATCTGGATAAGGGAGAAGAAACGTGGGTCCAGGTGGCTTTCTCACGCGATATCTACCCCAGCTCATCATATTTCGGTGGCGCTCTGCTATCGGAGGACTGAGTATGTGAGTTCCATCATGCACTGACGGGGACAGCATAAGTGACACCGTGATATTTCAATCCTTGTACGACATCAAAGACAACCAATACATATTTCTCCTTCCCCTGTAGCAATCTGTTCAATAGTGAGTAAGTAAGCGGGTTTAGTTTTAATTCGCTTTTAGCAATATTCCAGAATTATCAAGGCGGAGGACACCAAACATCGGTCCCATGTATCCTTTTTGGTGAAGCGAACCCCGGTATTTGGCGTAACGAGGGAACGCATTAACCACCTGACTACCCCCTACACCAACCTTTTTAAAACTTAGATTTATGGACTATGTGGGCATTTTCAGCTGACAATAGAACAAAAGCGACATCCGTTTCAATAACCCTGTGAAAGGTCTGCTGAAAGAAGAGCGATTTACTAGATTTTGATTTTGTCATACGAAATCGTTCATGAACCTTATCGGAAACATATCAGTATTGGAAACTGGTGGGTAATATATGGACAGGGCCTCATCTCGAAATCGTGTATATGACATAGAGTAATATATCTTGTACCAACCAGCTCTTGTTTTGGTCCGTCAATTAGTTCGTTCAGTGATTCCCGCAAAGGTTTCTTCTAATCCTTCAGGCAGAAACGAGAATGGACTGCTCTCAACAGATAAGAGATAATGCATTTTGTGAGCTCTTGTAGCTCAGTCCCACCCAAGACCCATCACCCCAAAATGCTGCCGTGCTCAACTGACAGAAGGTGTTTTCCGTATGAGTGAGGTTAATCTAATTACCTTTATTAAATAGTATTCCAGTCACGCCACGGTATCTTGGTTAATATCTAAAGAAGTCTCAGACGTTTACCCTTCGTCAAACCTTGGTATTATGATGATGCTAGCATGATGAACACTGGTTCAAACCCATCGGTTACATCTTCCAGGTTATTTCAAGGGAGGCAACCTTTAATACCCAACGGACGAGTATGCATTCAGTCTCTGATACTGCTTAGAAAACCTAAAACAGTTGACTGTACAAAAAAGCAGTTGCTGTTTGTAACTTAAATAAAAGCCTTTCGTTTACTCAGTGTTATGGTGCTTGTGTGTTTTTTGTCGAGCTTTTCTGTATGCTTTTGGGCTTTGACCGCATCAACGTATTTTGTTCAAGTCAAGATTGACTGAAGAACGACGCCAGTGACCCTGTCGAACTTTAACCGATATCGAATCAAATACACAGATCTACATATCAGGCAGCCTTCTCATGTTGAATAACTAGCGAACACTTTGTATACACCAATGCATTCAGATTTCCCCGATGTCTGGTGACAAATCACCGGACAGGGACAGGGTTTACTTAACAACCTTTGCAGTCCCTCTTGCTTACTATACAATCTTTACAATCTCGAATCTAGCACATGACCTGTATCTGCCGACTTTACTGTACAAAAGAAATGTGCTGGAGATTGTGTTATAAAGTTTACTGAAAACAAGTTCCTTTCTTGGAGATGTCGCCAAATGATTCGGTCACTGATCGGTCGCTGCTGGTTTTCTATGGTCCTCCGAGCTGTTTCTGTGGCCTCGGCGAATCTGTCTTAGAAGCAGCCTGGGCTAACCAGGGTAATAATAAACAGAATGTAGTGCTTTGAGCCTGCCCCTCATTGGTGTGGAATTCGGCGCAATTCAAATGTGCTTATTATTGTGTGCCTGAATGAAGCTTCCAAATTCTAATATCTCATGTAACGATATGTACTGGCAAGTCAGATCTGTAGATATCGGATCGTTACCCCTGAGTGTCCGACCACAAATCGTTAACGCTCATAGTTAACCCCTACTCTCAATCTCCTCACTTAACACCACCTGCCTCTACCCCCGTTGCTTTCTACAGAGTCTAAACATTAAGACGGAGCCTCCTCCTTCCATCACTATCCCGACTGCAACTGTAACTTCCTATATCCGAATCAATCTGCGGCCAAGTTATCCCCTCGTCGCGACTGTATACAAGGACTCGCTTCTCTACATAACGCCTTTCCGCACCCATCTACGTTCGGGGAAACCAAGTAACCCTACCCTAGGCCTAGTGGTAGGCCTGTCCTTTACTCTGGTCCTTACACCAATTATATTCCACACTTGCTCCTCTACCGCTAGACACTCCCAACGTCCCTTCCGCAGAAACGGGTACCTGCCATGCTAGTTACTAGGTAACTCTGGCTGCTTTACGCCATAAAGGAAGGTATGCAGGCATTGGAAGCATGACCATTCATTAGCCGCAATCCAAGCCTGAATTCACGGTTCGCTGACTGCCGTGGATGCATGTTTTAGTTTCCATGTGGCGGGATATCAATGAAAACGAATTCTACCAAGCCCGGACGGTGTACGATCCGGCCAGTCTCCGGGCATTCACTGTAAGTTGTTAAAGGTCACGTGAACCAGTCAGAGATGGACGCTCTTATATGACTTTTGATAAGGGCTTCTAGTCAGCGCCAACACGTTACTTGTGAAAGTCGGATACTACTCAACTTCACAAATGAGTCGGGCGAGATGTACGTTTGTTACCCTGTGCATATTGACAGTGACTGGTATTGTGATATTCATATGGCAGATCGAGCTGGGCCAATTCAGGTAAAGATTATATAAACAAACACGGCAAAAAAAAATGTCGCATATGTATTATTTTAGCCAAACTGACGAGACCAATTTTATCTATTTACACCAAAACAAACAGTACTTCAAATGATGAGAAGCTGAATTCATTACTCTCCCAATATATGTGGGCAAGAAAATGGATTGTAACGCTATGTGACAATTTATATCATTTTTTCGCATCTAAAGATACCGCATGGAACAACAACAAATGCTAAACATATGTACCCTTGAACACAATGTAGGCATTAAGGGGTGGTACATTGACTCCGGAACATTCTATTATTTAAGTGGAGTTTCGTTTGTGACCACGATCCACTGGGACTTGACCATATATACTGCAAAAGTAAGGCAACTTTGGTGTTTAATCCAAGTTTGTTTTAAAACTTACTTTCAGAGATTTCTTTTTTCCTTTTTCTACAATTGCGTTTCTTCTGGTGTTCAGTATATTTCCCTGCCTTTTGTCTTAACCGTGCTCTATATTGTTACATTGTCATGTTGTAACACTACAGGCTTGACAGTTAGAATAGAGTGTTGCACAGTGCACAGACTTTACTGTTTGGTTTTTTTAAGCTAAATATAATACTATATGTTGTCTTTTTTTGGTTGTTCTTTTTTTTTGCATAGGAATACTGATATATTAACTAGCTTACTTTGGCATAAAGTATAGGCTTTATGGATGCGATAAGTGTTTGATTTCATGGCAAATGTATACATTGATAGATTGATTGGTTGGTTGGTTAGGGACATTTTGGGATGGGGCTTGTAACGCTAGAAACGGTCAATAAGGTATGTTCTGTCACTAACGGCGTCTTAGCACTACATAAAAGAAAAGGGTGTAACGAGGTCTACACACCAAGTTCGAACATGCGAACATATGAGTTACCGCTATACATTTTGAGCAGGAATTTTGTCTCGATATATCGAAATATCAAGATTTTTCAAGTTTCAAGGGACACCAGCTCGCAAAGTAGCTATAGTGCTTCAATCTTGTGTTTTGTGTCTTGTATTTAAATCTATTTGCTTGAATGTTGCGCGTACACTTAATGCGGTAAACGCAGCGGCCATTGTTGACTTCGCCCTATCACGAGTGTTGACCTGGTTACACCCCTTTTCTTGCAGTTAGTGCTTTGACATCGTTAGTGACAGTGCATGCATCAATGGCAGTGTCTAGCGTTACAAACCCATGTGGGTTTGTTGGTTCGTGGATTTGTTGGTTTGTTGAAAGATGTAAATCTACCTAATCGTGACATGAGTCAAGCCTCCTGCATGGCAAATAATGAATTTTGGAGCCTTGTGAAAATGAACAATTCAGAAGTCTGTTCAAAAAAGATTTTTCCAAACAATGTTGTAAAGTACTACAACATTTGGAAGGGATGGGCCTGTCACCATTTTCAAATCTTCTTTTCGTGTTTGCAGAAACGTACCTCTAAGTAACACGATTCAGACACGTATAGTTGTAAAACCAAATAACGAAAGAATGGTAAGCGATGTTCCTCTCTACCTAACTGAGGCAAACATGATCAAAGGAGGCAAGCAACGGGATACCAGGAAGTGTACAAGTGCTCACCACTCCACAATGAGTTTATTAAATCCCCAGCGACTGTACAGACTCGGTGACGTCATAAAAGTGGAGATCAACACTTACAATTATTACGGCGAGAAGCAAACAGTCGGCGGCGATTTCTTCAGATTGTGGATGGAAAACACAGAGGACAAAGTTGCAGTCGCTGGAGACGTCTTCGACAACAACAACGGCAGCTACACCGGTGTTCTCAGAGTCCAGTGGTCAGGCATGGGAAGGATCCGCTGTTTTCTTGAGCGTCGTAGGGAGGAACTAGCAATGTTTTATTCCATCATGGCTGAACATGGAGCACTGTGGCAGCTGAAACGGGAGTTTGTCTGGGGCTTCTGGGTGAAAGAGAGTACGAGCTGCAGCATGCTACGGAACCACCTTGGAGACATCTGCAACTTTACGTCTCTGAATGACGGTTTTCCGTGGTATTGTGAAAAGCCGAAGAATCCACTCTTAGGCTGCAATAGCTTCAGTCAGTCCTGGTCCCCGAATAAAGCATATCTCCCAAAGGAAACTCAGCAACGTGACATATACTATTTGTAAGTATGGTTTTATATGGACTTGCTCCTAAATATCAACCAGATTGCGCCGTTACCAATTAAAGATATATCCGCTGCAGTATATATAATGCGATTTAAATGTTTAGACATTTTATTAAATCAGTTGAATCTTGTTTTCAGTTTGACGCTGATATTCTGAAATAATACATACATGCCTAAAATATACAAGGATATCATCAATAAGATGAACCGCATTTGCACCATGTAGCCCTTGAAGTAAGAGAGTAAAACTTGCATGTTTCAGATCATCAAAACCAGACAATGATTTCCTTCTGTCTTCCATACATATAGCAAGTAAAATGGGTTAGTATGCACCTCATATCACTCTATGCAATGCTGTAGTTAGAAGGTTACACGTTTGTTGTTTTAAACGCCACACTAAGCACTAGTCCAGCTATAGTTCAGAGGTATGTACATGATCGAGCCTGAACTAGGCAATCTAATGATCACCATCCGAGTCACCGAAATACGCAATTGATATACGTTTCAATCAAGCCAGTGAGTCATAGCATCCGATTCCTTTAGTCGACTCTTATGACAAGCCTGGGATCCTGAAGACCAGTTCTGAGTCGGACCATCACGATTTCTACTTAGAAGTTTAGGATACCCCAAGTATTGCAGTTTGTTGCTCGCATATTGCTCAAATTATTTGTCGTGCCAAAATGACTACATTACAAGGAACTGTCACTACGGGAATCAGATCGTTATTAGTATGGTTTTACATCCCTTTAAGCAATATTCCCGCAATGTCAGGATGGGAACACCTGAAATGGGCTTCACACAGTGTACCCATGTCGGGATATTTATGAGTGTGTTTGACGTTGAACAGAAACAGACAATGACAAAACATCCAAACACAATCCGACATTTGAATCACTAACTTTGCCCATTTTTCAGAAACCGGGAATAAGAAGATCGACGCTCCTAAGACGCCCTGCAGTCAACTTCCGCCAAAGTATACCTGGCAACGCAAGCATCCTGTTGGAGTTATTCACAGATCTAAATGGAAACCCTCCCTATGTTTGGACACCCTGGAATCTACAGCCCGGGCCTATCGACAGTGTTTAAGGAACCGACGACTTTGGATCCCCGGGGACTCAACCAGTCGTCAGTTCAAGGCATCCCTTCACGACACATTGAATTTACCAAATTGGAACATTCAACTCTTGGAGGATAAGCAAGATAATTTCTCAGTGTCCTGGTTTGCTCATGAGTATCCTCTGTTTCATGGACAGGAACGTTACTCTCCATTAACTAACAGAGCACAGCATATTCTTCTTGAATCTCTGCCCAATAACACAATGGACATTGTGGTGCTGTATTTATATGTCCACTTCAATTTAGTCCACCCGGACATATACCGCCAACATGTTCAGCGACTTGTTCGGGCAGCTAAGTCTCTCCTTGCGAGGGCACCAGGTGTCACACTTGCTGTTCGAGGACCCTTTGCATATTATAGGAATTTGGCGCAGGAGCTTGTGTCCTACTGGGGACTGATATATACAGATATTTTGCATGAGGAGTTTTCATCTGTTTCACACCGAGTGGTGTATATAGACTATTGGGATATGACTGTGACCTTAGGTCCCAACTGCATTCATCCAAATAAATCGACGGTTAAAATTATGGTTCATTATATGATGTCTCTTCTCTGTCATAGAAGGGTGGAAAATACATCTTAGCCAGCAGAACCAGGTGCCTTAATGTCGTCCACTGATCTGCATCCCCAGCGCTTTGCCATGATGATCATCTAAAGTTCCAGTCCACGATTTTCTCCGAGTACAGATGCCTGGTCTTGTGAACATTACACCTTTCCGGTAACCGTTCAAGGCTTTTTCCACTTGGTGCCTTGTTTTGTTGAAAAAGAGCGTCGCTTTTCCGTCCATATTACGCTTGAGCAATTAACCATTTACGACACTTCCTGGGCGGTCGTCAGTTAGCTAGTTGCAATTTATTCCTTCCGTGAAATGCCTATATTCGGAAAAAAACCCAGGACGTGTTCGTAGTTATCATTCCGTAATGGTATCTGTCTCTTTAATAATGTAAATGCCATATCATCGTATGGTATGGATTCACAACTTCACATTGTCTACAACACAACCTTTTGTCCCATGATCAGGTGAATGACGGAATATGATTTAAAAGTAACACATTTAGTATGTAGGGAGGCAAGTGAGAAGGGATTAACGATGAAGATGTACAAAGATCAAGGAGATTAATTGATGTGTTTTGATTCAGATGAACCACACGATGTAACGTTACTGTTCAACTTCTAAATGTGAAACAAGCATCAAATTTAATTGATTTGTGTGTACGTTAATAGCAATGTAGTCCATGCTACCACGTAGTTAAACAGTAGTTTCTCGTAGTTTCTTTTTATGTGTTCAACACTGAGTGTCTTACCATGTATCCTAACCACACACAATTACCCCTATCCGAAACCTCTTAACTCCCATAACAGCTCCCGTCCCAGATGTCTTCCCACGCTCTGCACCGCGCAGATCCATGTTAGTGTTGGCCTTCAGTAACCCATGGTTGTCGTGAGAGGCGACGAAGGGGATCTGGTGGTCAAACTTGGTTGACACAAGTCACCGTATCCCAATTACGTAGAACGATGTTCATGCTGTTGATCACTGGATTGTCTGGTTCAGGCGCGATTATTTACAGACTTTACCATACCGCTGGAATGTTGCTGAGTGCAGCGTAAAACTAAACTCACTCACCCATGCTCTGCCTACCTCTCACATGAACCCTCTTCATGAAAGACGAATCATGCACCGAAATGATCCCAGTCTTAAACTAATGGTAGTCTCTGAACATATACACACCTCGTTGGAACCTGAGGACATGGGTCCTCTAGACCGATGAAATGGGCATGACATGTGATCAGAGGAACATTCAAGCTGACGTTCCATTTGGGGTGGATCCATCATGGTGTGCTGTTGCTGTAACTGTAAAACTGTTCTCGCCACACTTCGGGGACAGTGAATGGACAGAGGTGCCAGAACGTGATCCAGTACAGTGCTGCTGTGCCTTATTTCGATGACCATGCCAACCCACGCCAAGTCTCTATGGTTGATAACGTCAGACAACATTGTGCTCCAGCTGCTGTTAGGCATCTCAAACATAATTCCATTGAGAAACTACCCTCTCTAGCCAGAAGTTCAGGCATGGATACGATTGAGCAAGTGTGGGACATTTTGGGACGTAGGGTAAGCGCAAAAGCATCCTCCGGTTCAGAACCTACAGGAATTGATCCATGTACTGCATGACTGGTGACTACAAAGACTCAGACCTTCGGTGACCATCAAGTTATAGTTACACCACGAACTGCGTTAGCCAGTCGCTGTGGACCTTAGTAGTGAGTTCGACATTCATGAAAAGTGAACTGTGCTGTGTTTCTTCTGCAACAACCCTGACAGCCATACTTGTTTCACCTTATTGTACAGTGAGTTTGGTGAACTTTAGTTTGCTACGATTAAACCCTTCGGTCTTCTGTTGTCACTTTCCTGACTGAACGCTCACATGAGGACATATCAATAGTTTATTGTGTTTTTATAAACAACATTCGAGGCAGTTGAAGATACAGTGTCTCTTATTGTAAAAAGTAAGCGCGGTATTAGTTTGGCATTAATCACGATGCATAGGTTACAGTTTTCTCTGAATCATCACCAACTGCAATTAATTTGCAAAAGAGTCCCAGGGAGATGGTAGATTTCTAGAACCGGCGACGAAAGGCTATATTGATACATTTGAGCTTTCGTTTTGGAGTGACGGTCAGGCGGAAGGGACAATAATCGCTGGAGTCCTGTGAGATAGACACCACAATCTGCACCTCTATTACAACAGAGCCTCCTCCTTCCATCACTCTCCCGACTGCCCCTGTAACCTCATCCCATGCTCCAAAACAATCTACGGCCAGCTTATCCCCTTATCCTGACACTCTACAGCACTCTACATGAACCCTTATCTCGACCTAATGCCTGTTTCCCACCCCTCAACATGTAGTGACCCCACTAACCCTACCCTGACATTGTCCCTGGTCTCATCCCTACCAAATGATATTTCCACACTTACTTTCTCCCTCCTTTCTTCCGATCCTCCACCTCGACTCTTATCTCGACCTAACGCCTGTTTCCCAACCCTGTACGCTGAAAGAACCCAACTAACCCTACCTGACCTTGTCTCTGGTGTAACCCATACCCCGACTCGCACTTTCTCCCCTCCCGTTAGGCACTCCCGACTCTCCTTCTGTAGACGTTTATGGTTATCAGATAACACTGGTAGCTTAACCCGTCATATCGAGGCAGGCCGGCCTTAGGCACATGTCGATGTAAGTCTGAATTCCGAACAGCTTAGTTTTCGATAGCTGGGCGAGGTTTTCAGTCATAGTCAACATGCCACTGGTGAAAGCCGGATACAACTTAACTTCACAACTGAGCCGGACTAGATCTGCGTTTGTTGCCCTGTGCATATTGACCGTGACAGTAACTGTGGTATTTATATGGAGGAACAGGCCGAGGCTCGAAGACAATTTCAGGTAGTTACCATATACACAAACACGGAAAATATATCACCGAATCTCTATTGCTTTAGCCGAAGGGACGAGACCAGTTTTGTCTATGTGAAATGAAAAATGAAATTCAAAAAAAGCTGAATTCACTACCCTCAGTATAAAAGTGGTGAAAAAAAAGGATTATTAATCATTAATTGTAATGCTCTGTGACTATTATATTTTTGTGGATACACACAACTCCGATGTCATATTGTTTACTACTATATTTATTGAAACAGTGTCATTTAGCATGTGGAAACAATGAACAATGGTAACACTAAACTTCAGTTCATCTAAAGTTACAAAACGGATCAATAGCAAATGCTAAAAAGATATACGTTTGTACACAACGGTCAGCAGAACACTCAGTTATTTTTAAAAGAGTGGAGTTTTATCTTTGACCCACTAACAGC
This sequence comes from Haliotis asinina, assembly GCF_037392515.1. Classification (NCBI taxonomy): domain Eukaryota; kingdom Metazoa; phylum Mollusca; class Gastropoda; order Lepetellida; family Haliotidae; genus Haliotis; species Haliotis asinina. Next base: position 20,012,675 of record NC_090283.1, on the reverse strand, counting down.
AGAACTTGATCAATATTTCCCTGCCCAGGGGAGGTAAACTGTGCTCTATATTAATATGCCCTGTTGTAATAACACAAGCTTGATTTACCGATTAAAATATTGCTCTTTTTGTTAAATTATATTTATTTGGTTTGTTGTATGTGAATACTAGTGAATAAATGGCTTACCTGGTTCAAAACGATTTGGTTTTATGTGTTTGAGTTTAACTGTTGAATTTGATCTGATCGATTTCATGAACTCATTGAATGGACATTTGGTAGACAGAACGATTAATTGATCGATTGTCTTGTTTGCTTGGGGACATTTTGGGGGGATTTTTTGTATTGGGGGGAGGGTTGGGGGTGGGCTGGGGTTGTTGATTCGTTGGACGGGTGGGTAGGTAAATGAGTTGGATTGTTGGGTGGGCGGGAGAATAACTGGATGTTGGGTGAATGTTAGGTGAAAGCAAACTAGGGTAATTAGAATCCACCTGATAGTGACATGAGCCAAGCCTATGGCAAGCCATATAATGAACAGTTGAAACTTGAGAAAATTAGAACTTCTGAAATCTGTCTGAAGCGCTGTTTCCAAGCAACGTTTGTAATGGGCTTGTCATAAATTGACATAATAACCTATGTCCCATGTAATACCACATTAATGAAACGAGTAAATGGTCTGGTAACTAATGAATGAAAGCGAGTTACATATCGATACCATTCATGAGTTTAAAAATATGGTGTTGCATAGTTTAGTACATTATTTATTACTCACCCAACATTAGCAAGATAACATCGAGCTAAATACTTCTTTCCTAACACTTCAACGAGCGTGGTGACTCTCAACTTTCCGCCAGTCAAGCATGGTTTAATATTATTGTGACAGGTATTAGCATTGTGACGTAATAACTGGAAAACCATTTTGAGATGCCCATTACATAATTTATAATAACTTAGAAAGTATTAAACAGTCTTATCTTCAGTAGGTGAGTAATAATTTTTTTTTCAAATCTTATTGATCAAAATACGTACCTTATTTATCATTTTGTGTTGCAGAAAAGTACGTCTTATTGACACCACTGAGGCACATATAGTCATAGAACCAAATACCCAGAGAGAGGTAAGCAATGTTCCTCGCTATCTGAATGAGGCAAACATGACAAAGGGAGGTAAGCGAAGAGATACCAAGAAGTGCACAAATGCTCACCGCTCCACAATGACTTTATTAAATCCCCAGCCACTGTACAGACTCGGTGACGTCATAAAAGTGGAGATCAACACTTACAATTATTACGGCGAGAAGCAAACAGTCGGCGGCGATTTCTTCAGATTGTGGATGGAAAACACAGAGGACAAAGTTGCAGTCGCTGGAGACGTCTTCGACAACAACAACGGCAGCTACACCGGTGTTCTCAGAGTCCAGTGGTCAGGCATGGGAAGGATCCGCTGTTTTCTTGAGCGTCGTAGGGAGGAACTAGCAATGTTTTATTCCATCATGGCCGAACATGGAGCACTGTGGCAGCTGAAACGGGAGTTTGTCTGGGGCTTCTGGGTGAAAGAGAGTACGAGCTGCAGCATGCTACGGAACCGCCTTGGAGACATCTGCAACTTTACGTCTCTGAATGACGGTTTTCCGTGGTATTGTGAAAAGCCGAAGAATACACTGTTAGGCTGCAATAGCTTCAGTCAGTCCTGGTCCCCGAATAAAGCATATCTCCCGAAGGAAACTCAGCAACGTGACATATACTACTTGTAAGTATGGTTTTGCTCTCTCTATTTAAGTTTCTTCCTTAATATAAACTCAGTTATGTCGTTACCAATAGAAAAAAAGATGTTGTGCAAAATATGAGCTGCTTATATACATTGAAATGATTTCATTTGTCAAACTAAATCACAGAATGGTTCACGTGAAGAACGTGTATCTCTTGTCCAAATCTATCCATCCATCCATTACATCCATCCATCCATCCATCCATCCATTACATACATACATACATACATACATACATACACACACACACACACACACACACACATACATACATACATACATTCATCCATCCATCCATCCATCCATCCATCCATCCATACATACATACACAGATATCATACATGTATACATACGCCTTGCAGCCCTAGAAGTAAGAGAGTGAAATTTGCATGTTTCAGATCATCAAAACCAGACAATGATTTCCTTCTGTCTTCCTTACAAATAACAAGCAAAATGGGTAAGTATGCAATATTCCCTCAAGAAGATTAAAAGTTATTTTTTGTTTTAAACATCACACTCAGCAATATTCCAGCAACAATGCAGAGGTCTGTATATAATGTGGACTAGACAATCGTGTGATCAACATCTGGAACATCGAAGAACTCAATCGGTATACATGTTTCAATCACGTCAGAAAGTCTGACCACCTAATTCCTTTAGTCGCGTCTTATGACAAGCATAAACTGCCGAAGACCCATCAAACCCGAATCTTCACATATTCACGTACTAGAAATAAGTTTCAGACCCCCCAAAACTTACATATTGCAGTTTTTTGCTCGCACATTGCCTAAAGTATCTCTCGTGACAAGATCACAACATTTCGCGGTGCTGTCACTATGGGAATCGGATCTTGATGCAAGTACGAGTATGGTTGTATGTCACGTTTACCAATATTCCGGCAATATCACCGCTCTGAAAAGATGCCCATGTGAGGATATTTGTAAGTGTATTTGACGTTGAACGTACAGGAAAGACAAAACCACAAAACACAATCCGACATTTGAATCACTAAGTTTGCCCATCTTTCAGAAACCGGGAATAAGAAAATCGACACTCCTAAAACGCCCTGCAGTCAACTTCCTCCCAAATGTACCTGGCAACGCAAGCATCCTGTTGGAGTTATTCACAGGACTAAGTGGAAACCCACGCTGTGTTTGGACACCCTGGAATCTACAGCCCGGGCCTATCGACAGTGTTTAAGGAACCGACGACTTTGGATTCCCGGGGACTCAACTAGTCGTCAATTCAAGGCCTCACTTCATGAAACACTCAACTTACAACGTCCCTCTAATGATCTCAATCCTCAGGTCTTAGAGGACAAGCCAGACAATTTCTCAGTGTTATGGTTTGCTCATGAATTCCCTCTGTTTCACGGAGTGGGACGTTACTCTCCACTATACAACCGAGCACAGCATATTCTTCTTGAATCTCTGCCCAATAACACAATGGACATTGTGGTGCTGTATTTATATGTCCACTTCAATTTAGTCCACCCGAACATATACCGCCAACATGTTCAGCGACTTGTTCGGGCAGCTAAGTCTCTCCTTGAGAGGGCACCTGGTGTCACACTTGCTGTTCGAGGACCCTTTGCATATTATAGGAATCCGGCCCAGGAGCTTGTGTCCTACTGGGGACTGATATATACAGATATTTTGCATGAGGAGTTTTCATCTGTTTCACACCGAGTGGTGTATATAGACTATTGGGATATGACGGTGGCTTTGGGCCCCGACCACATTCATCCAAAAATGTCAATGGTTAAGACTATGGTTCACTATATGATGTCTCTCCTGTGTCATAGACGTGTGGGGAATACGACATGACCAACAGATGCATGTGCCTTAATCCCACCCAATGATCTCTCTATATTAAGTTTGCCATGATGTGCTCACCAAACGTTCCATTCCAAAGTTAAAATTCCTTGTCTCTGAAGATGCCAGCGCCTCTGCGCTATCCGTCCACGACTTCACTCGGTGCCTTGTATTGTTGAAAACAATTTGACCCTTTACCGACACTTGTTGGACCCTCATCAATAAGCCAACTGTAATCCATTTAGGTCAAACGTCCATTTGTCAGTGGTGTAGGTGGAAACTATTCTAGTCACGTGTCATTTCCGTTCAGTTCAGGACACTAAGTAGTCAACAAAGACACCGATTTTCGCCACGTTGTGCCTTTTTTGTTGATGATGTTGGACTTAAACAATTTGATCCTTTTCGTACACTTGTTGGACACTTATCAATTAACAGATTTAAATTGTAATTAATTTCCCTCTAATGCCCATATGACGAATTCGTAGTTGTAGTTTTGTCTCATAATGAAATGTTTCAAATGATTGCTCAAATACAATATAGTATGATCGCTTTCAGTGATCGGTGGTATGGGGGAAAGTATTCTATTCACGTGTCATACTTTTTCTTGACTCAAACACTTCAGCACTGAAGCGAGTGCCAAGTTATGAGTTCTGTCTTCACTGTCAAAATCAGCATCAAAGTGACCAGATTTGGGCATTGTTAACTCTTCAAAGCACGCTTAAACGCAGAAACTCTCACAAGAGACCCGAAGATGATTGTAGACTATGCACTTATATGTTCTTCCACAAAAATATCACCCGTGAAGGTCCCGGGGTAGAATAGGCCTTCAGCAACCCATGCTTGCCATAAAAGGCGACTATGTTTGTCGTAAGAGGCGACTAACGGAATCGGGTGGTCAGGCTCGCTGACTTGGTTGACGCATGTCATCGGTTCCCAGTTGCGCAGATCGATGCTCATGTTGTTGATCACTGGATTGTCTGGTCCACAGTCGATTATTTACAGACCGCCGCCATATAGCTGGAATATTGCTGAGTGCGGCGTAAAACTAAACTCACTCACTCACAAAAATATCTCGTATCCTTTATCACTATTGTACGGGTGTATTCCCTTTCATCTGGGGCTGACTGGTACGCGGGCAGGGGCGCGTTCAATGTTGCTAGAGGTTAGTGTTTACTCAGAAGGAAAGGGTCACAATGTCCATCAACGTATGCGTGAATAGTTGCTCCATTCTTAGGGGGACGCGTTTCGTATGAGTGGATATCATGTTTTGTTCCTTATAACCACAGTTCAACTTAAATACATGTGGCCGAGGTCAATAGTTAAGCCTTGTAACGGATGGCTGTAGACAGTGGACCAGACAATCCAGTGATCAATGTAATGAGCATCGATCAATGCCAATGGGACACGATGACACGTTCCAGTCAGATCAGCGAACCTGATCTCTCCATCTACTACTACTACGACGACGACTACGACTACTACGACGACTACGACTACGACTACGACTTCGACTACTACGACTACTACGACTACGACTACGACTGTTAAACGTTCACAACAACGACGGTGAAAGGCTTCAGTATTCAGCGCAGAAGTCGAACATGACTGTCACTATACGTCACAGAATTATACGACTTAAGATTATCCGAAGTTTCACAAGCCGGGTAACTGTTCCCCGAAGGCGTGTTGATTGGAACCAATTATTAGTTATGGTATGTTATATGTCTAACGTCCTTTGAAACAATAGTATGAATGTTTGTTTGAGCGTGAGTTACAACCTGCTGGAGAAGAAACCAAATCGCCTAATGAATGAATCGTAAAATATGTACGTAAATCTAAACCTAGTTCCTGTCATCCTTCACATTTCTGAGACCATCATTGTGGCCTTGGCCTACAAAACCCCTCATTACAGGTCACCCGCGCTTGATTTACAAGTGACAATACTACACTTATCGTACTAATCAGATTGGGAGTTGGATCTCTCTAGAACAAGACCCTTCCTTTCTCTGGAACAATCTGACAGCGATCCTTCGTTCCGAAATCAAAGTGTGGTCTTAAGACGTACGCATTCACCTCTGTAAAAGAATAAAGTGGACTCCGACAGGACTTTTGATCAAATGCATTCCTAAAGTCTCTGTCTCTCTCTCTCTCTGTGCGTGTGTGTGCGTGTGCGTGTGCGTGCGTGCTTGCGCGTGCGTGCATGTGTGTGTGTGGAGATACAGAGGATGCCCTTGCAACGAATCTGCATTGGGTTTGTTTAGCGAATATGAGAAAGTTGTGTTCATGTTTCTGTTTTAGCAAATCGAACGTTTCAAACACTACATCCAACGTTTCATGTGAAAGTCCATTGACGGACCACGCCTCGACAGAATCAAAGCGAGGTGTCACGAAGAAACAGGTAACGTGCAAAACCGGTGCCTGTGAATAAAAACAGTATGATAGGGATAATTACTAGGGATTCTTACAGTTTGCTAATTCTGAAGAAGGTATCTGGACTGTCCACCTACTCGGATGGTATCGACCTGGCCTCTTCTCATCATGGTATTCAGATGCTGCATGGATCTGCAATTACTGATCCTGTACCTCAGGAACTTATCCAAGCGGGTGTTGTTTTCACGGAATTGGATTTTAACTCGTATTCTCCTGAACAACAGACCATGTAAAGTCCAAGTAAAGAGAGAAAAAACATTATACAGATCAGACTTACGAGGTTCCGTAGAACCGTAGAACGTGACTGATTTTAGTTGTCCCTCGTTCAGTGAAAAAGTGGACTTTTATGTCGCTTTTAGCACTTTTCCAACAATAAAACGACGGAGATCTTCAGAAGTTGGTTTCATAGATGATTGCTCCCTGTAATCATAGCTGGCAGCTTAACGAGCTAATGTCCAAAACACTAGGTAACCCAATTGTCCATTTTCCCATTTATGTTTAAATAAGAGATTAAACTGTTTGTTTCAGGCATGCGGTTTTTATGTTTATTAACTACGTGGGCGAACATATCGGGATTCTTAATTTCCATACGATGCCCTAGCGTAAAATATCAGTGAGTGAGTGAATGAGTGAGTTATGTTTTACGCCGCACTCAGCAATATTACAGCTATATGGCAGCGGTCTGTAAATAATCGAGTGTGGACCAGACAATCCAGTGATCAACAACATGAGCATCAATCTGCGCAACTGGGAACCGATGACATGTGTCAACCAAGTCAGCGAGCCTGACGACCCGATTCCGTTAGTCGCCTCTTACGACAAGCATAGTCGCCTTTTATGGCAAGCATGGGTTGCTGAAGGCCTATTCTACCCCGGGACCTTCACGGGTCGGGTAAAATATCATTTTGTCATGGTAACATAACGTCATGAACAATGAAATGATGTCACGGTTCTTTTGAGACGTTGCGTTCTACATGCATGCGACGACGGCGGGTAGCCAGCGCATGTTTGAAAGTAGATTTGGGTCTATTTTCCTCAATTTTATGAGTTTGGTAATAAAGAGAATATCATACACCCGTATAATATCGGTATATCCCCCGCTCGGGAAGTATCAACATTTAGGCACTCATGTGGTAAACATTGTATGACATGGGCAGTCATACAATATCCTCTATTTATGTCTGATAGAGTTTAATGAAGATTTAGCATTATAGATGCAATATAGCGGCGATCTGTAAAAAATATCAATATCTTACAAGCTGTTCTCATCCGTGTGGAAACACATACAAGAGCCGAGAGCCCTAAGGGACATGTTGTTAATACATTTTCTTGACCACCGATGACTGCTATCAGTACTTCGTTTGTTTCAGGCATTCACCATTTAAATAGGTGCACCTTAAAGCAGTTTATGCAACATTCAGGCAACACCTCGGCAAGGCAAATACAAAATTCAATTCAATCCAATTCATTTATTTCCAATAGTGTAGGCCATCGGCCCATGACTACAGTACATGCTGTGACATGTTAAGGCGTACATACAATAGCATGTTGCATTAGCTTACATGGGGATACTGATCTAAAGAGCATAACTTTATAGATGTAGATAGATAGGTTCCTTTAGAAGTTGACATTATAATGTTAAATTTTTCCATATTTGGAAAGGTATAATATTTACAAGGTATATATTGTTGCCTCAACTCCATGTGACAAACTAAGAGAAAGTGAAACTCGTCCTCAACATAGCCAAGCTTACACATGTTACACACCCTATTATTTATACTAATACCTGAATACCGCCCCGTTTCAATGTGAAGCTGATGAGAGGAGCACCTGAACCGAGCTAATGCATATCTAAACTTCTTTACATTTACACATTCTATATAAGACTCCTTTGAAAGCTAAGATTTAAAACAAGAATATATGAAAGTTTTGCTACCGGTTTGGAGTGAATTTCGCCAATTCTGTTCGTGAACAAATTTCAAGCGAGAAGTGAACATCGATAAGAATACACCTGGATTAATAACGTCTTGTTGTTCCAAACATACCCAAAACCTAAACTGTACAACAACTTCTTACACCTAGTAGCCCAATTATCTTTACCGGATTTAGAAACTTGCACCAACATATTATAACACTTTTTGGGATTACGACAATTTGGCATAGACACTAATTTCAACCAAAACTTAATTGACCTTTTATACACCTGAATGTACATAAGAAAACGACCACATTCACCCCGAACTATATTGTTGGATGTTGCTAGTTTTACTCCTAGGAACATCTTGCACGCCAGAGTATGAACAGACTCAATATAGTCATTCTGATAAAACCCCCCACACCTCTGCACCGTAAAGGAGGATATGAGCAATTTTAGCATCGAAGATGCGAAAGAATAAATCTGAAGATACACCCTTTATATGTTTTAGGGAAGGTAGTAGTGCAAACAGAGCCTTTTTAGCTTGAATAGAAGCACTTATAAAATGACTAGAACAAGCCAAAGTTCTAGTAAATGTAATGCCAAGATACTTGTAGGAATTGACGCATTCTAGCCTTTTCCCACTATAGAACCATCTTTCCTTCCGAGATAAAGATCCACCCCTTTAAAAGAAACACCCTCCGGTTTTAAAACTGACCACAACTTTATATGTTTAACGCTATCGAAAGCTTTGGCAAATCCACAAAGAGACCATATATTTTAATTTTACTCTTCCCAAGATACCTTTGTATAACAGACAAAGAAGAACGAAAATGTTATCAATAGTGGAGTAATCACGCTGAAACCCAGCCTGAGACTCTCCGATTTTACCATATACATCACACCAGTAGGTTAACCTATTGTTAATAATAGACGAGTACAGTTTGCTCATGACGCTCAGCAGAGATATACCTCTATATCTGGATGGAGTATGGATACTACCGCTTTTATGTAAGGGCACAATAACACCGACACACCAGGCTTCAGGAAAATATCATTTTCAAACATAATATTAAATAGAATTGTAAGGTAAGGTAAACTCATGGGCAAAAGAAACTTATCACCCGACATTATTTGTGTTAAAAACGACAAAAACAAAAAAATGTCAGAAAGAATGTTTATATAAGAAAGATAAGCCATTTACACAGCAAAAACTGTATTTGTTGATGCCCTGTCAATGTTCATGCATGCAGGAAGTGAGGTAGATGACACATGGGGTGGACGTGAAAGTTTACACAGAGGATTGCATTCACAGAGTGTGTGGAAAACTGAATCTTGGAAGTGTCTGAGCACTCAGTACCTAGTGTGTCCACCCCTTGAATCAATGCACGCTAGTACACGTCTCCGCATTGATGTCGTCAAACGCCTGATGACGTCAGGAGGAATCCTCTGCCACAGTTCCAAGAGAACTTGCTCCAATTGTTGGCGATTTGCTAGTGGTTGCTGTCGTTGTCTTAGCTGTCTGTCGAGATGATCCCAGAGGTGTTCAATGGGATTCATGTCTGGGGAACGTGCTGGCCAGGGCAAAACGTTGATGTTGGCGTTGTTGAGGTAATCTTCAACGATTCTGGCAGTATGCGGACGTGCATTGTCCTGTTGCAAAAGAACACCTCTTGGCTGTTGACGCACAAAGGGCAAAACAACTGGCCTCAAGACTTCGTCCCTATACCTTTGGGCTGTCAGATTTCCATGCAGGATGACAAGCTGTGTCCTCTGATCAGCACAAATCCCACCCCACACCATGATACCACCTCCTCCAAATGGGTGCACCTCTTGAATGCAGTTCCTCGCCAATCGCTCACCTCTACGTCGGTATACACGGGCTCGGCCATCATTTCTGTACAAGTTGAAACGACTTTCATCAGTGAAGAGCACTCTCTGCCAGTCACGTCGCTGCCACCGACGTACTGTTCGTGCCCACTGCAGCCGACGTTGACAATGTTGGCGGGTCAAGGGCATTCCACGGAATGGACGGCGAGCTCTGATACCAGCAGCACGGAGACGTCTTAGTACGGTTCGTCTGCTGATGCGGTGTCCCAAGGCTGTGGTCGCCGTTGACGTCGCTGTGACGAATCTGTTCCGTAGGTGTATCGTACGGATATGGCGGTCTTCGGCGGGCGTCGTAACCCTTGGTCTACCTGATCTTGGACGGTCAGTGGTCTGACCTGTCTGCTGAAAACGTCTCAGGAGGTTGCTGATTGTTGCCTGGCTGCAGTGGAATGTTCTGGCAATCTGACGTTGTGACGCCCCCATATGGGCCATACCGATGGCCCTATTGCGTTGCTCCGATGACAGTCGTGGCATAACTTTGATATGCTTTTTGATAATGCATGATTGCACTGTCGAACAGCTGTATTTATGCAACCAATGTGCACGAGAACTTTTGGTTACACTCAAAAAACCTTTTTCACTGTTTTTCGTGCTTTCACGAAAATCACAATATCTCGGGTTTTTTGCTTGCTACTCAGCTTAAAAATGTGTTTTGGCGAATGTTTTCTCAGTATGTTTTACCTAGTTCAGTTTTGTTTAGGAGCGTAAATGGAAATTTTAAAGTGATAAGTTTCTTTTGCCCATGAGTTTATTAGGATATCTGAAGCATATTTAAAAAATTCAGCAATTCATAAATCAGCTCCAGCGGACTTGCCGTACTTTAACACTTTGATAGCAGCGAAAGGTTCATCTTGTGTAACTGGAGAGTGTAGTATAGAGCGTGTCATCTCGGCCACGTCAGCTGGATCAGGCACGGGTAGATCTGTAGTGTCTGGCGTATCACAGGATACAAGCAACTGCTTAAAGTGATCAGTCCACTGTTCCATCGAAATATAAGGCATTTTGTTGGAACAATTAGATAAACCTTTAAGCGTAGACCAGAAGCTCTTATTTTCTGTAACACATGATGCACTTTTGCACTAAGAGTTTCAAAGTAAACATTCTTTTTGGTACATAGTAGACTAGTATATTTATTCCTCATTGTAATGTAAGTAGCTAAATTTATGTCAGTTTTACACTGGCGATACACTCTGAGAAGGCGTTCCCTCTCGGTTCTGTTGTAACGGCACTCTGGGTCAAACCACGGCTCCGAACGAGTGTGTCGGGCCGCTTGTAGCACTTCATGTCCTCTGCAGCATCACATATCATGTCGGTGAACTCTTTTACGGCGTCATCTATGCCATCCGGGAGTAACGTACATCGGTCAAGTGCGTCAACAGCATCCGGTGATAGCAAGTTATCCCTAAACGAAAAAGCCTTGTCAATATCCCAGACGAAACGGTAGCTCTCACGACCTACACGTGCTGCATCGACTGTCTCGACGGCTCGAGTTTGGTCACGTGATTGCAATGATTTGGTCACGAGATGTGATGACTCCGCCCTCGACAGAATGTCAAAGTTTTGACATCGATTGAAGACTTTGTTTGACACAATAACGTAATCAATAACACTTGACCCAGTGTGACTGATAAATGTGAAGTCGCCTTTGCCACGATCGGATCCACAGCGGCCATTAAGAATTGATAAGCCCAGTGTTGCACACATGTTTACGAGAGCACGCCCGAAACTGTTTACAACTTGATCACATGACGCTCTGTTTATATTTACTTTATCGAAAAGAGTTGAAAGACCTTCTCCTCCAAGAATTTCAGCAATATCATCATCGACGTGGTCGGGAAGCGACGATGTCCTAAATACAAAATGGGCATCACACATTGTATCCTTAGGGGAATCGCAAATGAGGTCACATGAATCACACATGAGGTCGCTAAATTGCTTGTATGTATCACACATGAGAAAACTAACCTGCTAGCATGACCAACACATGAAGTAACTAAACTGATTGTGTGAATTACAGGTGAGAAAACTAAACTGATTGTATGCATCACAGATGAAGTAAGTAAACAGATTGTATGTTTGAGCAGAGCAGATACATGAACGTCTTCTTTCATTGGCTGATCGTTCTGGCAAGTTCTATTTCAGATTACATTTCCCCAGTGGAGAAATAAGGTTAACAGGCATCGATCATGGGCTAGATTCGTGTATCTCTTCAGTCGACATAGACTGCCATGATTGTAAAGGAAGTCAGATGCCAAGGTCCGTTTGTTCTTCACCAAACACCGATGTAATAAGGTTTATTTAAGTGTAGGTTCCCACGAGTCACCTAAAACCATTAGTAAAGAAAGAATGTCCACCAATAGAACATGATCCGAACGCCAAATAATCCAGTCTAGTCCCGCAGCGACGTGGAAAAACTGTATGACAAAACAAGAAGACGTACGACCAGTTTTGTGCATTTATGAACAATGCAAAATATGTACGTAATGCGTTATTGTCTAAATTAAACACACGTACACAGACCTACCATAATGATGAACGGGTTGACTTTCATAAATGCTCGACGTACTAACGTTGTCTGATCAAAGTGATTTCATTCAACGTCATGGGAAAGCTTTCAGGATGTTTTGTTTTTCACGATGAGGACCGTTCCACATTAGATCTAAAAGTTTCAAAAAGGGAGAATGAAAAAGATAGCAGATTCCATTTTTTGGCGCCAGGCCCATCGACAGACATATTTTACGAGTGTTTCTTTTGATAGCGTTTAAAGGTTTTAGATTTTCGTTAGCAACGCCCATTCAAATGAACATTATCATTGTGAGTGAGTGAGTTCAGTTTTAAGCCGCACTCAAGCTATAAGGCGGCGGTCTGTATACAATCGACTCTGGACCACACAATCCACTGATCAACGACTTGAGCAGTAGTATATACAATGGGGGTTTTAAAACACTTTCAAGAAAAGTCTCTACAAAGCCTTATTTACTAAATAAGGCTTTGGTTGGGCCCTTAGCTCTTGCTACTATTACCCCTACTACTTAACGTGTGTTGGAGGTAACACTGTGCCGTACGGTACGATCAATAATTCTTCTCTTACAAACCCCCTGTAAAATACCCGGCCCATCCTTCAAGTAGTATAAGTTAGGTTCGTCGGCTTTCATATCCACTTTATCTATGTTGTAAGTTTTGACTGACCATATAGGATCGGTGGCTCGCTTACGGCTATCACCCTCGTGTTCCCCGGCTGGTATAGATACCTCACTAGGGCCCTATCTGGATCCCACTTTTTTAAAAAAAAAAGTCTCTACAACACCTTATTTACTAACTTAGGCTTTGGTTGGGTCCTTAGCTCTTGCTACTATTACCCCTACTACAAAAAGTTGGCGGCCTATGTCACGTTTATATCGATGAAACAGTTTAACGTGAACCGCCTACGATCACTTTGGTGTTCGTAATAAAGGCTTGCTGGGCTTTTTGTATCCCCTGTTCTATGTACTTTTTTTTCTCGTCCTCGCTGATAGCAGACTTACGAGACTTGGATCGAATATCTTGTTTCATTCCGTTATATTTTGTGAGTTCAGAGAGGATTGAACGAAACTCCTCTTCTGAGATCTTACTATCAGAGAGTGCCGTGGAAATACGCTCACTCACTGTGTTCAGCTTTGCTTCGGCCAGAACCCTGATCTCGTCGTGTTTCAATGCCTTACGATGCAGTCTGCGTGATACTAACTTAAGCGCCAACCCTGCCAACCCTGCCACCCCAGCTGTTATTTCAATACCTAGCACTATAGGTGCGGCCACGATGGTAGCCAACAACCCAACGCCTGCCGCCCCTAGTCCCATGCTGGTTGCCATAAGGGTAGTGTCAGCCCCGTCCACGATATTGAAAGCTCTATTGTACTTCTTACATAGTGCTTTCCGCGTGTCACGGTCTTGTTCTAGTTGGCGTTTCACATCACATAACTGCCTCAAGCGGAACCCATCTACGGTTTCCAGCGTCTTCGCTACTTCCTCTACGACTGGGTACAGACCCATCCTATAATATATATTATGAAAGATATTTTAATTGGGTTTCAGTTAAAAATCTATCAATGAATTTGAAGTCTATAAGTTCTAGACTACCACTCAGGGTAATAGGTGAGAGGCTAATAGACTTTTCTGTTGTAATAAAAACCCCACTGAGGCTTATTAAACGTTTTATAGGACCCGTGGTATCCCGTTGTATAACAATACGACAATATTGGCCTTTGTGTATGCCATACCAGTGTATTGACACCCCGGGTAAAATTTGGTGTACTATTGGGGGGTTTCCATTGTCTGAATGCTCAAAGAAGACTTCTATGATGAGTGTGAAAGGGGAGGATATTCTATCAAGATTACTGCTAAATGTTAATTTATTTTTGAATGCAGACATTAACCTATTTTTGTTAGTTCTTATGGATATTAATTCCCTCTCCGGAATGAAATCCCCGACCCAGATACCGTTGTTCCTAATCTTAGAGATACGCCCCAATTCGTTTAATGTGATATAAGGTGAGGTGAGTGTTAAGTTGATCAGCCATTTGGGCTCTTTAAAATCTGATAACGACACCCGTATGTACACGTTGTCTTTGAAGTGCAGGATATATAAGGTGTCTTCCTCACCAGGCTGATCGAATCCCTCCGTATCTCCTAGGTCGTTAAGGATGTTGGGATGACTGGTCATTATTATATTATTACGATATAATTTCCAACTGGTTTTCTGATAATAATTCAGGGGTGAACTTCATACCCATGAAGTGTATGTTGTCAGGCAGGAAGATCTTGGTTAGTGATATCTTGTTTTCCACGATCACGTTGACCCCCTCCAGACTGGTGTTGGAGCCGACATTCACCCGCACGTAAACGTTGCAAACTTGATACTGGTGTCGTTTCACCCACCCGAGTTTGATCCCCTTCACGATCTCGACATCATTCCCCGATGCTTCCCCTAGGTAGACTTTGATGATCAGTGTTGAGTTTGCCGGTAGACTCTCTAGTATCTTGGCCACGCCTTCGAATTCAGACACCAACTGCAATGTCACGTTTTGTATGGTCAGTTTACTCGATAGCATGTGGGCTGCCATAGTGTTGAGTGGGCTGACGACTACGCTACGTCTCTGAGTAGGGACATAAGCCACGAGCAGGGTTCCATTGTTCACGACTTTGTTTAGGTGGTTAACGTTGTCTTTGTTATCCGTGAACACGTAAGGGGAGCCGAGCCTAATATTGAGAAACCAGTCGTTATCGGGTAACAACACCCACTTGTCATCTTCGGTGAAGACGAGCATATATGGCTTGTTTCGGGCGACGGTAGTGTTCTCAACATCGTCTAAGTCGAACAGTTTACCCCCGAACGATGGGTATATTATCCAGTTATCACCGGTGTTGACAAGGGCGTACTTAGTGTTGACTGTTGCTCTTGTGGTATCTACTATATCACTTAGGGTTCCACCGGAGACTTCAACGCGTTTGTAAATGTTGTTTTTCAGTTGCAAGGCGTACGATTTACCATCTACTCCGGGAGCGTCGAAACCGCGCGTGTCTCCGAGGTCGGAGATCCCGATATTGACGCATTTTTTCACTCCGGGCCCTTGTGCGCTGGTCATTTTACATGAAGCGTTAAGCTTAGGTATCCTATATTTACAGGATTATGATTTATATCTAACACCGATATTATCAGCTCAGGTATGTTGCCCTGGGTTAATCTCTTATACTGCCGTGGTGAAAACGACTCGGTTCTACCGTCGTTGTATTTCTCAGTTTTCACCGGCACTGCTCTCAGTATAGTGGAAGGGTGACCTCCTTGAATGTTGTACGTTGTGCTCACCTGACCGAGATGAATGTACAGCTCTCGGTACGGTACTAGGTCGGGTAACTTCGTGCCTGTGACGGTTGTTGTTGGTTTTATCTCGTCAGGAGACATACCGAGTATCCTCGCTAATGGTCGGCCGAGCCTCAAGGAGGTTCTTCCGTTGTTGATTAACACCACTGTGCCGTTTGAGTCGTTCATCTTGAGTTCGGCTCCCAGGGGTTTGAAGACCTCGTCGTTTAGAGAGCACACGCTGTAGTAGCCGTCAGTTATCTGACTGCGAGCCCCACTGACGAACAGCTTATTGTTGCTGGCGTTGATGTTAGTCCATTGCGGTAGGTAGGTGATATCGCAGAGTGCGACTTCGAGTTGACCTGACGTGTTATCGATCGCGTGCGTCAGCTGAACGGCCTCACCGCTCGTTATTCCTGGAAGTGTTATGTACATATTATAATATATAAATTATATATTATAATATGGATTTAGCACACTTGAAAATCGTGGTGGCAGGTAGTACGGGGTTTAAAACAACCTTTATTAATATCTTTGAAAACTATATCGTGTCCGTTAATAACGCGCAGGCGGTGGTAAACTGGAATCAAAACCCAATGCAGTTTTGGCAGAACCAACTCAACTTTGCTGTGTGGTGTGCGACGACAGGGTCGGGTGTGACACCAGACTACGGTATAGACGAACTGAGTAAGGCGGTTATTTTGTTTCATATTTATTATCAAACGAGACGAATATTGAAGGAAATAAGTGCTCCTCTTCCCCAAGATAAAGCGTGGAGTATGACGAATAACCCCTATGATAAACGCGCTTATGAACGTGTTTGTGGGGAGTTTGAGATTCCAACGAATAAAGACTTTCGCCTTCCTGGTGTGAACCATGGGCTCGGTATAGTTCTCGTGTACTTCTACAGGTCCGGAACATATCAGGCCGGTTCTAAAGATGGTTCATACAACCCAAACCGTCATACATTTACAGGCCCCACAACGAATGAAAAGATCCATGTCAGCTGTATAAAGCAAACCAATCCTGATGCAGCCACAGCCTGGACTAAAATGATCTCAAAAACATCGAAAGAATTCACTCGTGCTGGTACAATACGCTTGAACGACTCGATTCGAACGTACGTGTGGGCGCTGTTGGGTGCGCAGTCGATGACGCGTTCCAACATCCTCGGTAAGGGAACTGCTTACGACGCTCAGAAACAGTTCGTTTCCAACGTTGAGGATGCAATCAATTCTCCAGTTGATCTCCCGCGGGCCATCGACCGTTACCAAAACGTGTTAGAATACGCCAGATCGAAAGTCAACTACGTGTTTGGCGTGGGGCTGTACATGGCTCCGAGTGATATGCAACTGAGAGTAAAAAAAGTGGTGGGTTATAACAACAAAATAGTCATAGCCACGGCGGATCAAAAGTTGGGTATCAACCCCGATATTAACACCCCCTATATCCCACACATCCCACCACGTGAAACGGGTATAGTGGCGCCACCCCCGGAGTCTAAAGTTCATGTGGAGGTACCCCCCACACACCCCCATATTCAGGCCTCCAATCACATCGATAGTAAAACGGCCCTGGTGGTTGTTGGGGTAGCTTTGGGACTTATTTGGTTAAAGATTTCTTAGCCGCTACGTACACCAGACCCGCCACGGCGACGATGGCTGCCCACATGTTTTGACTGAGCCACATGGCAGTTTTAGCCAGAGCGCCCAACAACCACGAGACGATGCTACCCAGGATGCCGGGGAGGGCTTCGGCGGCTTTACCAGCCAGTTTAGCTAGGCCTTCCCCGAGTTTTTTTATCCAGTCTTTAACACCACCGCCGCCGGCAGGCCCCACAGGGGTACCCCCTGTCAGTGACACCACCAAGGTTGATATGATGAAACCTAATGCAGTCAGAATGCTGGCGATGGTGATCCCTTGCTCCCGGAACAATATCCGAATCCTGTCTGCTAACGTGGTGTCTCGGTAGAGGACTTGATTGATGGTTTCCCGTATACGGCTGACCTGGGATCGAAGCTTTTCTTTGAAGGAGGATGCTGTCTCCAGCCAGGTCTGCCTTTCCTCTTCCAAATTACGTATTCGTTCCTCGATGGTGGCTTTCATAGACTCGTCCTCAGTTTCACCGAGTTTTTCCTTTTCATAGGCGATGTGGTCGTCTATCACGCTAATTTTGGCCGTGCTTTTCGCGAGATGTCCGCGAATGGTTTGCATTGTCAGATCCAACCCCCGCAGTTCCCGAACGGTAAATTCGAGCCCCGGGAAGGGCTTGTTCTCGTAGTCGGCCAACACCTTTTTAATATCATAAGTCATGTTTTGATCTGATGTGGCGTCCCTGATGTCTTGCAGACTTTGAACTAACTTCGGAGGATACTGCTTAGGTCGCGCGCCACCGTAATCTATGAAGCCTAGTTCATCGCGGATAAAGTCATTCCCATGTTTACTGCCCAATGTTGATAAGGCAAGCGGTTCTCTAGTGCGTTTATTCATGAGATCGATCTCCGGGCGAGACTTCAAACGCAGCGTGCCATTGCTATCGAGGGTAAACCTGGAATAGTTCCTTCCCAACGGCTTGAGTTTGGATTTATTTTCAACTGCGTTGTAATAATCGTCGACAGCCGACTTAGAAGGCCAGTACTGAATGAGGTCTCCTGGTCATCATCGAATGCCTGGGCACTATCGCCCCGCATATCATCCATAGGTATGTCTTCATCCATTAGTATTAAAAATATATTTCCTTTATATAACAATGTACGGCAGAAAATTAGATCCTTTCAGAAGATTGAGAGAGCCACTAGGCGCCAGAGCCGTGCGCCAGTCGGTGACCATCACCAACAATCCCAGCAAGATAGACCAGAATCAAACTCTGCTGGTTAGATTTCCAAACCTTGGTGAGAATGACCTCATTGTACCAGGCACTGTTCGACTGGCGTTCAATATCACGTTGACCTCCGACAACGACAAACGCGAGCTAGTGCGGAACGTGGGTCGAGCTATCATCAAGAAAACGACCGTCAAGATCAGCGGTAACGAGGTGCTGAGTATCGACGACAGCGACGTGTTTCACTGTTACGGGGATCTCTGGAAAAGCGAGGGAGAACGAGTCAATGATGTGTACCAGGGTATCAGCAAATCAACCCGGTCGCGCATAGGGTATGCCTTCACGCCAGACCAGCTAGACAAGCTATCGGACGGTGAAAAGGCCATCGCTCGAGCATACGGGAATCGATTCTGCGTGCCGCTCGACTTCGAGTTGCTCACGGGACACGCGCCGTTTTACCAGGCCGCGCTGGGTGATAGGCTCGAATACGAGCTCACGTTTAACGACTATAGCAAAGTAGTGCGTACGCCGAACGGTGATGAGGCCAGTTATGCCATAGACAACATCTCTCTGGAGTTCGACATGGTCACTAGCCCGGAGCTGGCCAGGCAGGTTCGAAGCCAGTACTCTGGGAAGATGGCTATCCAGTACGATCGCGTACTGAGGCATAGATCAGTCGTGCGAGATAAGAGCGACACTGTGTGGAATATCAACATGAACGTGCCGGCGCGATCGATGAAAGGTATCCTGGTCGTCCCCGTGGAGGATTACGAGCCATTCCGGAGGGACAGCGAGAAGTTTTTCAACCCCGAGATTGAAAAGGTGGAAGTGACCATCGAGGGCGTGCCCAACCAGCTGTTCAGTCATGGTAAGAGACCACACCAGCAGTGGGATGAGATAAAAAAGCTACCAGGGACAGTTGGGGGGACCCAACATTATATAACAAAGGACCTGGACCTAGGCTCCGTGCAGATCGGTGAATACCTGACCACCAAGTACGCCCTATGGTTGGACATGCGATCCATGGATGATGATAAACTGCACGGTAGCGGGCGCCGTATAGATAATGGCAGCGAAGGGATAACCATCCAGATTACTAAGAAGGCTCAACCCGCTGGTAAGTTGAAATTATATCTGTACGTTATTATGGACGCGCAACTTAATATAGACAATGGGAGATTCGTGCAAGCCATCTATTGACCTCCCCACTGACCCACACTGCGCCATAGTGTGCGGGCAGACTGGCTGTGGGAAGACCGTTTTCGTGTTGGATATGTTGGAGGGTTACTACAAGGATGTGTTCGATAACATCGTTATCATGTGCCCTACTCTGAGCATGAATAAAACGTACGCGCGACCTTGGGTGATGACGGACCCGGACGTACACAAAATCGACCCTGGAACACGCCTGCAGGACTGGTTGAAAGCTCTTCACGAGAAATTTAAAGGGGAACCGACGCTGTTCATACTGGACGACTGCAGCGCTAATCGCGAGATAACAAAAAAGAGAGACATGCTATCGTACCTGGCCTTCTCCGGCCGGCATGCAAATCACAGCGTCTGGGTGCTAACGCAGAAGTTCAACTCGGTGTTGAAAGACCTCAGGGAGCAGACGCGGTGGGTGGCCTTATTTCACTGCAAGGACAGGGATTCGTTCGAGGAGTGTTTGAGAGAGAACGATGTGATGAGCAAATTAGAACGGGAACGGGTGAAGAAACAGCTCGCTGAAACTAAACACGCTAAGCTCGTGCTCAAGACCGACCAACCAGTAGCATATAGGGTGTGCTAAAGCTAAGCAAAGCTAAGCAAAGCTAAGCTAAAGCTAAGCAAAGCTAAGCTAAAGCTAAGCAAAGCTAAGCTAAAGCTAAGCAAATGCTAAGTATAACTATGATATTTGAAGTGTTTGTCGTGTGCAACTTAACCTTCATTTCTCTGTGTTTTGTCTGCATCGGGTATTATATAGTTAAAACTAAATCTTACTTGTTATATTATAAGATGGAGTGTGAGGAATTGCTCGAACAATTGTCGTTGGAGGGTTCCCCCACTGATGATAAGCGAGAGAAACTGGTGGCGTTGGCTGTTGGCGGCAAAGCCAAACATTACTTTGGAGACTACACTCCGGATAAAATTCACAAAATGTCAGCCGAAGAAATCGATAAGCTGTACGCTAGATACAAGTCCCGGCTCGGAGCAGAAATGACAAAGACAATAGGATCGGCTATGACCCAGATATACACCGGTATTGTGTCATACTTCCTTCCCATTCCACCAGAGCGCCGACTTTACCTGTGGGAAGACCTCGAGAAAGACCCTTTTATCGAACACGCCGTGAGCTCTATCAGCTGCGGGCTGTACCACAAATAAGGTATGTTGTTGGCTCCAGTGACGGCGGCGATTATCACGGCAAAGCATTGTCAATTTGAGAGAAAAAATGATAATAATAATAGTATAGATGGATGCTGCACAATCCCCCAGGGAGGAGGAGGAAACCCCAGTGGTGGTACCCCCCACACCCCCAACAGTGAGGGAAACCCCCACAGTGAGGGAAGTGACACAGGAACCCCCAACAGTAACCAGGCAGAAGAATCCTAAGAGAGTAGCTGCCGGTAAAAAACGGTGGTGTAACCAACATAAAATTATTACAGTGACCAACCCAACCCGACTGTTGTTGGTTGTAGGCGTAACTGCTGCCTTGGCTATCTCGTGGTTATATACACGTGAGGGAAACCCTCACCGTGAGGTGGTACCTGAGGTGGTAGCCCCCACTGTCGACCCGCATATCATGTTATAATTTAAATATTTTTATATATACATAATGTCTGAGGGGAAAACGTTCGTCAACGACGCATACCACGCCACAGTGGTCGCCAGTCTAGCAGTAGGGTACGCTCGGTTGACTAAAATGGTGCTTAAACAACCAACTATCAAGCTAGATTTCAACCTGCAGGATATGGGTATGCTCATAATGAACCTTGGTATGGCGATGGCCACAAAAGACATCCTAGTAAAACAAGGGATAATACCTGATAATATAATGAAATAAATATAGGATGGCTACGATAGCTATGATGGTCGGTGGGGCGTTAGTGAATGCCCTGGCATTTTCCGGGAGTAATTTCCTCTTCTCGAAACTACGAGATGATCACGCGGCTGAAAAACAGGAAGAAAGGAAGCGGCACGATCTCGCTACTGAGAACTTACAAAAGGCACAGGCCGAGTACGCTAAAAAACGCCTCCAGAGGATCGATTTTATTAACGAACAACTCCAGCGTGAAAACCATGCTGTTCAAACATTCAACGATGTCGATGAAGCAATGAAAGAATACTACCTACTAACTGGTAAACGATTGGAACCGCTCAATAAACCCACACTCGCTCAGTACTACACACCATCCAAGGGACAAATGAATCGTGAACTGGGCTTCATAGTGTTGGGCATAGCAGCTACTGCGTTGGTTGCGAAGCAATTAAATTAAATACCTATATAAGTAAACATGAGACCCGCTCCATACCGATGCGAATACATACTTATGGGGAAGACCGAGGCCTGTGGTAGGAAATGCAGGAATCAGGGGTTCTGTTGTTTCCATATGGGAAGTCCTAACTACACGTGTTCTGTGTGTGGTATCGGGGTTAAAGGACACTACTGTCTATGTAAAGCTCACGGAGCGAACGTAGTCAGACATCAACTCATCTACGAGAATAAAAAGGACTACATAAAAGAACGTAGGCGACGTCAAGATAGACTCCAAATAAATACCACATATTTTTATCAAGGGTTACCTCCCTTTACTGTGACCCAATTAGACACTGGTTATGTTAGGTGTAAACACTATGACTTCTGTACGCGAGCTTAAGCGGGTCGCAAAACAGAGAGGTGTGATCGGGTATTCTCGAATGCGGAAGTCAGCATTGTTGAGATTACTAGGTTTAGAAGCCCCTCCTACGGTAACACAATTAAAAGCTCAAGCAAAACAGCTTGGATACACGGGTTATTCAAACCTGGGGAGAGCCGGGTTAGTCGCATTGTTATCACATGCCCCCGTACCCACTGTAAAACAACTGAAAGCCGAGGCACGCGATTTGGGTTTAGCTGGGTATTTCCATATGAGAAAACCACAACTTTTAGAATTATTACGACAGAATAGAGCTATTGACCTACAGTTCGTGAGCACTGAGCGCGCTGTAGGCAACTATTTGAGAGGTTGGCGCATGCACGTTGATAGAAACATAGACATTACAGATATCAAGCCTCTGATAGCTGATAAGGTCAACCAGGAACTAAATAACCTAGGAAGTATCAAGTTTCAGATCACAGTGAAAATGTCGCTCGATAAGCAGGTTGGGGGCCCCACAGGGGCCACTGAATATGTTCAGCCTTACTTCCGAGGTAAACAAGAGGTCGTCACACATACAGAGACCATTGACGCATCAATCGATACCAGTTTTCAGCAGATACGAGAATACCTAGAACGCTACACACACTTGGGGTCCGGGTGGGCTGTAGATAAAATCGATAATGTCTATCTAGACATAGCTAACTACGTGCCATTCAGAGGCGGATCATACCTAGCTTGCCCCCCTACTATAGGAACAAACATGCCATAGTAAACGTTAAGAATAGAGGAAACGATTGCCTGAGGTTAGCTATCAGGTCAGCCTTATTTCCAGCTGACACTAATCCGAACAGGCCTTCTAATTATCCTCAGGATGATGGGCTCAACTGGGATGGTATAGATGAACCCACCCCCATATCCCAGATCACTAAAGTAGAAAAACAGAATAATCTGGCTATAAATGTCTTTGGGCATGAAGGTAACACAACAATAGTACACAGGGTCAGCGAAGTGAAGGATCGCCAAGTTATCAATATATTCATGATCCAGCGAGGTGACAAGTATCACTACACATGGATAAAACACTTTAGCAGGCTGTTGTATGACCAATCGGCACACAGAGAAAAGACCCACTTCTGTGAACGATGCCTACATGGCTTCACACGAGCTGATTTATTAGAATCCCACCGGGATGATTGTCAAGGTGTGGGGCAGACGGCCATACAAGTCGACATGCCTAAGGAAGGTGATAATATCCTAAAATTCGGTAACCACAAGAACCAAATGTCTGTACCTTATATCATATACGCCGACTTCGAAGCCTTAGTTGTGGGGGATTCCCCTACACCCCCCAGTGGTAGCTTCACCCACAAAACACACGAGCATAAAGCCTGTGGGTTTGGATACATTGTCGTCCGTTGTGACGGGGAAACGAAAGCTCCGGTAGTGTATAGGGGCCCTGACGCGGCTGAAAGGTTTCTAAAGTGTTTGCAGGAGGAAGAAAAAATTATTAGGAATACATTGTATAGAATCGCTCCCATGCGTATGACCCGAGTCGACAGGCTAGCTCACGCTAGTAGCACTAACTGTCACGTGTGTGACTCACCACTTAACGGTGATTCGGTGAGAGATCACTGCCACATAACTGGTAAGTATAGAGGCGCCGCTCACAGCGCGTGCAACCTCAAGCTTAAAATCAACCCTAAGACAATAAACATCCCCGTTGTCTTTCACAACTTGAAAGGGTACGACTCACACTTGATCATGCAGGCCATCGCGAAAATCGATGGTAATATAACGTGCATCCCCAACAACATGGAGAGATACATCTCCTTCAGCTTAAACGGACTTAGGTTCATTGACTCGTTTCAGTTCCTCCTGTCGTCACTCGACAGTCTGGTCAAGGCCAACAATACCTTCCCTATCACCGATCGATACACAGACGCCGAGACTAGACCCCTGCTTATGAGGAAGGGTGTGTACCCCTATGAGTACATGGATAGTTGGGTCAAGTTCACCGAGACCAGACTACCCACTATTGACTGCTTTTATAGCAAGCTGAATGAGGCGTCCGTCTCACGAGATGATTACTCGCACGCGACTAACGTATGGAATAAACTGGGTTGTAAGAACCTGGGTGATTATCACGACCTGTACTTGAGGACAGATGTACTGCTGTTAGCCGACGTGTTTGAGACGTGTAGGCGAACGTGTTTCAAGCAGTATAAACTCGACCCTGCATGGTATTACACCAGCCCAGGTCTGTCGTGGGACGCCTTGCTTAAAAAGACCGGAGTTAATTTGGAATTGCTCACAGATTACGACATGCACCTATTCATTGAGAAAGGCTTGCGAGGTGGGATTTCCATGGCATCCAAACGATACGCGAAAGCAAATAATCAATACGTGAAAGGTTACGATCCTAACAAGCCAACCAATCACATTCTCTACCTCGACGCAAACAACCTGTACGGCTGGGCCATGAGCCAGTATCTACCTACAGGGGGATTCGAATGGGTACCCCACGTTGATGTTATGGGGGTTGCACCAGATTCGAACAAAGGGTATATCCTCGAGGTTGACTTAGAGTATACCAAGGAATTACACACATCGCACAACAGCTACCCCCTGGCCCCCGAACGTATGAGGGTTAACCCAGACTGGATGTCTGAGTACCAACATAACTTGTTAGGTGGGCGTGTGACAGACGTTGAAAAACTCGTGCCTAACTTAATGAATAAGACCAAGTACATCGTTCACTATCGCAACCTACAGCTGTACCTGTCGTTGGGTATGAGGCTGACCAAAATACACAGGGTGCTCATGTTCGACCAGAGCCCATGGATGGAGCCCTACATCAGAATGAACACAGACCTACGAAAAAAAGCCACCAGTGATTTTGAGAAAAATCTCTACAAGCTCATGAACAACTCGGTGTTTGGTAAGACTATGGAGAACCTGAGGAAACGCGTGACCGTGAAGCTGGTTCGGTCGAGTGAGGAAGACAAGCTCAGGAGATTGATAGCCAGTCCGGCATTCAACCGTAGTAAGATATTCACAGACAACCTGGTTGCCCTACACATGAAGAAAAGCCACATAAAATTCAACCGGCCTGTTTACGTGGGGATGAGCATCCTCGATTTATCCAAACACCTGATGTACGACTTTTACTACAACGAGCTCAAGAAACAGTACGGCGACAGGTGTGAAGTGCTGTACACTGACACGGATTCCCTGCTGTTAGAAATTCGAACCGAGGACGTGTACGAGGACATGAAAAAACACCTCGATTTATACGACACCAGCGACTACCCTAAGACCCATGCCATACACAGTACGGTAAATAAAAAGGTCCTAGGTAAGATGAAGGACGAGTGTGCTGGCACGCCCATAGCCGAGTACATAGGTTTGAGACCTAAGATGTACTCCATACTGAAAGCCGACAATAGTGAGATCCGGAAGGCTAAGGGGGTTAAGAAGTATGTGGTGAAACAACACATCAAACACGCCAGATTCAAGGAAGCCCTGTTCAAGACCCGTACCTTTAGGCATAAAATGAACACACTTAGAAGTGATGGACATAAGATATACGGACTGACTATAAACAAGACGTCCCTGTCGCCTATGGACACTAAACGTTGGATAGCTATTGATGGGATAAACACATATGCGTATGGACATGAAAAAATTTGAGGCTATTTACTACAGCCCGCGTGGGTACTGGAAAGGAGCTAGCGCAGTAGATAAGCTAGCTAAAATAGCGCGAGTACCCCCGGAGGAAGCCAAAGCGTGGCTTGAAAAACAAGCCCTGTGGCAGATCTATTTGCCGGCACCACGCTACGTGCCTAGAAGGAGGTTCGGTATTAACATACCTAATAGCGTTCACCAGGCAGACCTACTGTTCCTACCACACGACAAGAGGTACAAGTATGCCTTAACCGTAGTGGACGTAGCCAGTCGTTACAAGGAAGTCGAACCCTTGACCACGAAAGATTCGGCCCAGGTAGCCAGAGGATTCGAACGCATATACAAACGCAGTCCGCTGACGTGGCCAACAGAGCTGCAAGTTGACCCCGGACGGGAGTTCATGGGTGCCGTGTCACAACTGCTAGCCAAACACGATACAAAGGTCAGGCGTGGCACGGCCGGAGCCCATCGCAGCCAAGCCATATTTGAGAGATTTAATAGGACTTTGGCTGAGCGCTTGTTCGGCCATCAGTATGCTAGGGAGATGGTCACCCCTGGAAAACGATCGACTGAATGGGTCACGAGGTTACCCAAGGTGGTGTCGGCAATCAACCATGAAGTCACCCGTCTCACCGGTAAGAAACCGGCAGACGCTATCAAACTAAAATCAATAGTTGCAGAGTCGGCCGCTCCATTGCGTAGGAAGGAGAAACAGATACCAGATAGGGCCCTAGTGAGGTATCTATACCAGCCGGGGGAACACGAAGGTGATAGCCGTAAGCGAGCCACCGATCCTATATGGTCAGTCAAAACTTACAACATAGATAAAGTGGATATGAAAGCCGACGAACCTAAGTTATACTACTTGAAGGATGGGCCGGGTAGGGGGTTTGTAAGAGAAGAATTATTGATCGTACCGTACGGCACAGTGTTACCTCCAACACACGTTAAGTAGTAGGGGTAATAGTAGCAAGAGCTAAGGGCCCAACCAAAGCCTTATTTAGTAAATAAGGCTTTGTAGAGACTTTTCTTGAAAGTGTTTTAAAACCCCCATTGTATATACTACTTGAGCACCGATCCGCGCAGTTGGAAACCGATGACATTTGTCATCAACCAAGTCAGCAAAGCTGAACACCCGAGCTAACGGAGCTGCCTCTTACGACAAGGAAATTGCCTTTTATGGCAAGCATGGAGTCGCTGAAGGCCTACTCTACCCCGAGCCGTCACGGGTCACATCAGTATTGTTGTTTCAAATGATCGTTAGTCGGCTAAAATGCCTGAGTTGGGTTTACCATTTCAGGTCCAATTATCGGTTATGCCATGTTCCCTTTCTTTGCATGGGTTGGTGTCGGATGTACGTTAAATGGCTGTTAAATGGGTAATACTATTTGACTTCTCAAATACGAATGCATACATGCTGATTTGAGGAAGTTGCAGGTCCGGTGAAAGTGGTTTTAAGGGCCGTTCATAAATGGACGCGTTACCGGTGCAGCAGGGAATTTGATGTGCTAAAGGTACAAGTTTGCTGTGGGTGGCTTAATCGGCCTTTCTAAGTGGAAGTGTTACCGGTGCAATAGGGAATGTTGATACGTTGCAGCTGCAGGTTTCCTTAAGGTGACTTAAATGGCCGTTCTAAGTGGAGGCGTTACAAGCAAAGCAGAGCACGCTGATGTGATATAGATAAAAAAAAATTACCGGAGGTGGCTTAAATGTGTTACCGGTGATCGCACTGATATGATGCGGATAAAAGTTTGCTGGGGTAGCTTAAAAGGTCGTTCTAAGGGGAGGTGTTACAGGTGAAGCAGAGCATGTTTACCCTTTTTCACAAGCACCTGGTGTCGTATATGATTATCGCTGATCCCTTAACTTATTTGCTTTACAGCAGCAAGATTCTGGATTGTCTCATTTCTAACAGCATGGTTCTTCACCAAGGTTCAACATTCCTGCTAATATTCATTGTCATTTTCCAGTATGCCGTTGTCTAAAAATCACAGTAAACGTTAAAAGAATCTTCATTCCGTCATCTCGAGTCTGTTCTGAGACCGATCTTCTGATTGAAGCATTTCGCATTGTGTTACATTGAACGTTAAAAAAAAGAATTTTGTCAAGAGTCAAGATAGTTATACACATTGGAATATGTTCTTTTGGGAACCAAAGCAACTAAAGTTTGAAACTAAGTTAGCTTGCCAGTGTATCGACCATTATGGGCTGACGTTAATAACAGTGCAAACAGCGAGAGTAAATATTTCCGCCCACAGCCGAGATGTTTCTTATAAAAATCTAAATTAGTCGAATTAAGTCAAAATATCTAAATTTTGCATCATGATTCTTATAAACATACTTTCATTCGTTTACATCCTCAAAAACATTGTAAATCATGGATCTTGAGCAAATATAGATATTCTCGAGAGTCGCCCTAAATTAGCCGAACTAAGTCAAAATGAATTGAAATTTGTGTCATTATACTTATAAACATGCTTTCATTCATTTACTACCTCCAAAACGTAATATCGCTCTAAACTTAGTGTCTTGATACTTCTAGCCATCCTTTCATCCATTCCAAGAAAAGGCAACATTTCGAGTAGAAGCAAACATGTAAAGATGGTTTTTGCCCATGGGCGACATTTATCACTCCAAATTAGCTGAATTAAGTCAAAGTGAAATTTGTGAGTGAGTATAAACATTCTTTCATTCATTCACAAACTCCAAAAACTTAAAATTAAAAAACAAACAAACATGTATTTTGAGTAAAAGTGAATATTCTCGTCCTTGGCATATATTCATTACAACTGCATGTTAGGACGTGGTCACAGTACGGAACGTTTCTGGACTTTTGTGAGACTAAAATTAAATTTTGACGTGTTTAAGACATTCTTAGCAATATTCCGCTATACACTTATAGACACCCACTCACCCATACATTTTAGGAACTGAACCCGGAATTTCAACAAAACAGGCCAAAACTTTAATCGCTAGCTTCCCAAGCGGATGTTGTATCAATTGGAAATTTAGTTGGAGTCCGCTCAGTTCATGTAGACACGAGAATGGACAGTAATATACATTTTAGGAATGGAAACCGTGATATGGTACAACAAACGAATACTTTTACCTCTGAGCTACCAAGTTTGAGATTGTTATGTGACAAACTAGTGGAAGCATATCAGACTCTCGCGTGACATATTCGTGGTCAGGCGGACACAAAAACGGACATTATTACACGTTTCAGGAATCGAGACCGAAAGTTTTGTGACAAACGAACACTTTCACCTCTGTGGACCAAGTCAGCGGATGCCTTATGACGAACTACGAACTGTTGTGAACTCACATAAAACATCTCAGGTCAGGTAGACACTATAACTATCTATACTATCTATCTATACAGCAAAAGTCATCGTCTTAAACTATACGATTCTAAATACTGAAGAGCATGGACAGCTGGATACAGTTATTGGATAGATGCGGATGTAAATACCAACAAAACTGTTACACGAAATCATCCAATCACAGCTGCCAGATGATTTAATTTGGACTGAATTATTTCATGCAATATTACCTAATTGTCATTGATGTTTGGATGACAAAGTCACTCCCCACTCAAAGCAGTATCCAAATTCCAGCGTGTTTATTTTATTGCTTTTAATTCAGTCCAAATTAAATCATCTGGCAGCTGTGATTGGATGATTTCGTGTAACAGTTTTGTTGATATTTACATTTCCATCTATCCAATAACTGCAGCTGTGTGTGCTCTTCAGTATTTAGAATCGTATAGTTTAAGACGATGACTTTTGTTTCATGTGAAAAGATATTTTCAAGCGTTTGACAATTTGTGTGGACTTGTCTGTTTCGACTACTGTGCTCGGAAAAGAACTATTTGTGTTTGTGATTGTTAGTGTGTGTTCAACACCAAACTGTGCACAATGTAACTTAAACCAAAGAATACTATAAACTTTAAAGTTAAAATGTTTGTTTTTGTGACCTGAACGTGAGCTACTCCATGAGCTGAATCAACATTACCATAATATCACAACGCACAGTGGCTGTGGCTCGACCTACAGTTAAAGATTACGTCTTTATATTTGCATTTTATTTCCTTAAATGAGAAAAGTATGTTACCGTCGTGTATTTGTCTTCAGCATAAAGCTTGCGAATATTTAATTTGACATTTGAAACATAAAAGTATATCTGCATCAAAATAAGAGTTTATGTAGATTTGCTACTAATATCAAGATATGCACCCGCGGCCTGTCATATGTTTTGTGAGCTAAAGCTTTTAGACCTAAAACTTACGAAAACCGGAGGGAACACGCAGTGGTTAAGGTGTTCTGTCAACACGCGGAATGTCCGGGTTCGAGTCTCCGTATAAACACAGTGACTTGTTCACATGTAGCACGAATATCTAAACACAGAGGCAACGTTTGCTATTGCCATGGACCTTATTCATGATTCCTTTTTGTTAGGGTTTCATGAAGGAAAACTAAGCCTTGGGACTATGGGACAACTTCTCTTTTTGCCATAAATGCCACTTATCGGTACGTCATAACAACGAAGCCTCGCATTCGTTGCATTAGAGTAGTTGCCTATCCGTAGTACTGGCTTTGTTTTCCATGTATAAATACTTCGAGTTAGCCAAAGTACATCATAAAAACGCGGTGACCAAACTTTATATTTTGTCACTTTGATGCTGATATTGCATAGCTTCTGTTGACTGATTAGAGTGCTGAACTGTTTGAGTTGAGATGAAAACAGATATAACACATGACAAGAATACTTTCTTCCTATTTCACCGAACACTGAAAGTGATCATACTGTAATATGTTTGAGCAATCATTTGAAACATTTCATTATGAAGCAACACTACAACTACAAAAACGTTGCATGTGGGTGCTGGATGGAAATGAATTACAACAGGTGCATTGATAAGTATCCAACAGGCGATGGAAAAGGGTCGCATTGTTGAAGGGTAACATGGGACGGAAAAGCGATGCTCTTTGTCATCAAGTCAGTAGCATATTTGAAAGTCACAACCATTCGAAATGTTACACTGACCCTGCAGCTGGGAAACGTCGTAAATAAAATACAGTTGGCTATTTGATGGGACTTCACGAAGAGTATGGATAAAGGTCAAATTGGTCAAGTGTAAAATGGGCATAAACCTACGAACATCCAAAAAACAAAGCACCAAGGTGAAAAGTTATGAACGTATAACCCAGGGCTGACGGACTCTTGGATTTAGACGTGGATTTAAACGTTTAATGAGCCTAACGCCGCACTGCTATGAGAGACAGTGGGTGGAATTGAGGCACATGCATCTGCTGGTCAAGTCGTATTCCCCACACGTCTATGACACAGAAGAGACATCATATAGTGAACCATAGTTTTAACCATTGACGTTTGTGGATGAATGTGGTCGGGACCCAAAGCCACCGTCATATCCCAATAGTCTATATACACCACTCGGTGAGAAACAGATGAAAACTCCGCATGCAAAATATCTGTATATATCAGTCCCCAGTAGGACACTGTCTCCTGGGCCGGATTCCTGTAATATGCAAAGGGTCCTCGAACAGCAAGTGTGACACCAGGTGCCCTCTCAAGGAGAGACTT
Source organism: Haliotis asinina (assembly GCF_037392515.1). Taxonomy (NCBI): domain Eukaryota; kingdom Metazoa; phylum Mollusca; class Gastropoda; order Lepetellida; family Haliotidae; genus Haliotis; species Haliotis asinina. The sequence goes on along the minus strand of NC_090283.1, from coordinate 19,981,096 downwards.
AGCTGCCCGAACAAGTCGCTGAACGTGTTGGCGGTATATGTCCGGGTGAACTAAATTGAAGTGGACATATAAATACAGCACCACGATGTCCATTGTGTTATTGGGCAGAGATTCAAGAAGAATATGCTGTGCTCTGTTAGCTAATGGAGAATAACGTTCCTCTCCATGAAACAGAGGGAATTCATGAGCAAACCAGGACACTGAGAAATTATCTTGCTCGTCTTCCAAGAGCTGCGGGTTGAGACTTTTAAGGGCGCATTGAAAGTTGAAAGTATCGTGAAGGACCTCCTTGAATTGACGACTAGTTGAGTCCCCGGGAATCCAAAGTCGTCGGTTCCTTAAACACTGTCGATAGGCCCGGGCTGTAGATTCCAGGGTGTCCAAACACAGCGTAGGTTTCCACATAGTTCTGTGAATAACTCCAACAGGATGCTTGCGTTGCCAGGTATCCTTTGGCGAAAGTTGATTGCAAGGCGTTTTAGGAGTGTCGATTTTCTTATGCCCGGTCTCTGAAAGATGGACACAATGAATGATTCAAATTTCGCAATATGCTTCTGTACTTTGACTTTTATTGTGTGTTCCACTTCCCATTCAACTTGGTTGACACATGTTATCGAGGCAAATCGGTAAATCGATGCTCCTAATGTTGACCAATGGATTGTCTTATCAAGAATGCTGAGTGGTTAATTGAAAAAAAACCCCAAAATAAATAAAAAAATAAATAAATAAATAAATAAATAAATAAATAAATAAATAAATAAATAAATAAATAAATAAATAAATAAATAAATAAATAAAATGAACAACTGAACATTGAATCTTCCTGGTACTGGAATAAAGTCACAGTTTCATATTTGGTACACATTTAATACGTGCTTACCCATCACACTTGTTATGTTGAAGGAGGACGGAAGGAAATCATTGTCTGATTTGGATGATCTGAAATATGCAAGATTCACTCTGTTACATGTAAAATGGGTGGTGCAATTGAGATTCAGGTTGCTGATGATATCGCTGTAAGGCCAGGTTATATGTACACGCAGCAAAAATTAGTGCATTTCTTGTTGATGAATCCACTGACACAGAGAAAGAAAACATTGCTCAAATGTAAACAAAGAACGATTTATACTGAACAGAATGTATGTTTATTTATTTTATTTATTTTTTCTTTTATTTGTTTTGTTTGTGTATGTTTGTGGCGTGAATCACGTGATTTTCAACTATTATATTATTAAGTCATTTCAAAGTATCATCCGCAAAAGAAGGGAAAGGAAACTGAAATTAAATTGAAACACAATTTCGACACATCTAAATGAGCTGACTGTATTTGAATACAGAGATATCAAGGCTGAAAGTAAAATTTAAAGACACAAATTATAATAAAACTTAAAACACAACTTCCATTACATTCATGTCACAACATTGCTTATATCCTACACGGGGTCGATTTGTAATGGGTAACCACACAATCTGGTGTAGATTTATGAACAAAATACAATATACTGAACAAAACCATACTTACAAATAGTATATGTCACGTTGTTGAGTTTCCTTCGGGAGATATCCTTTATTCAGGGACCAGGACTGACTGTAGCTGTCGCAGCCTAAGAGTGGATTCTTCGGCTTTTCACAATACCACGGAAAACCGTCATTCAGTGATGTAAAGTTGCAAATGTCTCCAAGGCGGTTCCGTAGCATGCTGCAGCTAGTGCTCTCTTTCACCCAGAAGCCCCAGACAAACTCTCGTTTCAGCTGCCACAGTGCTCCATGTTCGGCCATGATGGAATAAAACATTGCTAGTTCCTCCCTACGACGCTCAAGAAAACAGCGGATCCTTCCCATGCCTGACCACTGGACTCTGAGAACACCGGTGTAGCTGCCGTTGTTGTTGTCGAAGACGTCTCCAGCGACTGCAACTTTGTCCTCTGTGTTTTCCATCCACAATCTGAAGAAATCGCCGCCGATTGTTTGCTTCTCGCCGTAATAATTGTAAGTGTTGATCTCCACTTTTATGACGTCACCGAGTCTGTACAGTGGCTGGGGATTTAATAAAGTCATTGTGGAACGTTGGGCACTTGTGCACTTCCGGGTATCTCTTTGCTTACCTCCCTTCATCATATCTGCCTCATTCAGAAAGCGAGGAACATCGGTCATCACTCTTCCGTTGTTTGGTTCTACAACTTTATGTGTCTGAATCGTGTCACTAAGTGGTACGTTTCTGCAAACACAAAAGTGACAAAGTGACAGTGATGGAGAGTAGAGGTTTTGCCTCCTGTGCTGGAAAATATTTCATCACGGTCTGGTGTAATTTGCTCAAAGATAAAATTCCAGTCTGTCCTAAAGCTTAATATTATTTTGCATTTGCTGAAACAATATTTGAAATATATGCAATCCATAGCTTATCTTTAGATGCATTGTTTCAATAAAAACATTAATAAATAATATAATGTCGTACCTTTCTGTGACTAAAAAATATGTCAGTCGCGAAGCATTGAAATTAGTAATCCACTCTCTGAAAATGATCGATGTGTCTTTCCAGTATAAATACGTACATTTCAGCCTATGCATAGTATGTACTGTATCTTTGCCAGTCTGTTTCGTTGTCCTATGAATATATTTTTCTTGCTGCATGAGACAAGAAGCAATGCTCAAGCACCCCAATTAAATATATGTTATAACATTTTCATCAGGTTATGAAATAGTTTTTCAAGTGTAATTTCGACCAGACGATTCCTTGGCGTTAATAAATTGTTTCAAGGCTGTTTTAAATGATGTTGAAATGTTTTAAATGTTATAAAAGCATTATGTTCTAACAGCCTATATTAAAAGTTGTTCACAGGTCCCGAGGGGACAATGGGTTGAGGTACTCCCGATGCTTGTTTATGTTGCCTAAGTCTGAAGTGAGCAACGTATTTATCTTACCGAACACCTCAATGTTAATTTTGAACTGTTTAAAGCATGGGTATCGGGTCGTACACTTCAACTATTAAACGAATTCGAATCTTGCACCTTGTTGGGCTTTTTTCCGTGGGTATTGTCTTAATAAAGTGATGTAATTCCCCTTCTTAATATTCACAGGGACTACATTTGAACGCTTTGTCAAAGTTTATTTTGGGGAAAGAGCGTCAAATGTTTTCGAAGCCATCGCTAGATTTTGCGGACAACACAAGGAAAACACATTCAAAGTTATCTCCCTTCCATGGATTTCCATTCGCAAAATATCGGTATCTTGCGGATTCGAGATAAAAATGTAACTACTAAGAAGTACCGAGTGAGTTGCTATTGGCTGCGTCGTATATTGCAATGTTCCACGCTTGTAACCGGAGAGCGCTCGCCCAATCAGAAAACGACATTTATGTGTTGGGTAATATAATGAAATATGTGTTTAACCCGTTGCAGAAATGTTATGCAAGAAAATATCTAATTAAATGTTGTCATCGGGTTTTTCAAAATATTGCTGACGTACATGTCAAATTATACAAATAAGATGTAAACGCCTCACAACTACTCAAAATATTACTGAAATAATTTCAAAACGTTATTAAAAGTATCATGACATTGTAAAAATACATATTCCCTACATATTATTCAAATGTTTATGAAAAAATGTTAGGCAAATATATATATATATAATTTAAAAAACCCCAATATTTTCAAATATTTTTCGCGGGTCACAGACACCCAGCCATTGGCACACACGTACTTGCTCTTCTGATGTATGACATGTTATTTAACGAGCCTTAGTGACTAGGCCTGATCACATTTAAAACTGTTTTGTTTGTTAACACGTTTGTGAAAAACCTATACCACACACAATTTCGTATATATTTTTAAAATGTTGTGATACAATGTCTTGTTACCCTGAGAAATGCCTGAATGACACGTCATATTTTCCCTAGTGAAACGTCAGGTGACGTTTATTCAGGAGCCTGCACCATGTTATTGTGCAAAAAAAATGAACTTGAACTGACCTCAGGTGCGGTAAGTTAGTTTTACTAATACTAGCTGATATTATGTTAATATACATTCTAATATGTGTAATATGGGTACTGTTACTTACAGGTCACCAGGGTTCGAGAAACGTTGGTCAGCGACGATTTCTGAGATTCAATACAGAACATGGTACATTGTATATGTACGTTGTTATGACAAAACAAATAGATTCTATTTGTAAATACATATATATATATATATCTGTCCGGCAAGGAGAAGTGTTTATTCAATATTCTTAAAAGCATAACAGGAAAACTTATTAATGTGGCTTTTTCAGATTTTTATCAGTTAGCAACCTGAATAGCTTGAAAAAGGTCGGAATCTTTGGCATGAGGTTTCTTCATGCTTATGTATAATTAATGCTGACTGATGTGTAAATGCCGTCTTTGTATATAACAGAATTGTTATTTGGGGCCCAAACTGAATTTTATTGTGTAGTTTCAGCATGAGAGTTCTTTGGGGTAAAAAGTCAGTCCCATCACATTTTCAACAACATATTCTTTCATAAAGAATATAAAAACGTCATGGTATTTGATAAACTGTCAAACGCTTTATCAACTATGGGTTCATTAAATTGTTGGCTATATCCGAACCATCCGGTAGCATCACATTGTATGTTAAAAACAGGGTGGTGGCGAATTAATGCGCGAAGGTACAGGTTGGATAAAAAAAGTAACAACGTTTCAAGCCGACATCTATTTCTTATAATGGATAAGTCCAGAAGAATCATTTACACAGGACGGTTATATTCCTTCAGCATATTTTTTACAAGTTCATCAGAGATGAAAAATAAATAGAAACTAATAAATATGATACTATGTTGATAATATCCATTTGTGCCATATTAAGTACTGCTAAACTTTAAAATATGTCCTTAAAATTTAATGTTTGTGTCATCAGAATTCATCAAGGACATAACATGTATCACTTAATGCGCATTATCATTGCCACTAATTAAGCATATTCTTGGCACATAAGGAGGTTGAATAAAAAATATCCAAATGTCAGGAATTTGGTATCATTTTATGGAATTATATGCCCGAACCGATATAGTTCACATAAATTAGTGAAAGTTGGTCAAATAAATGTGTACATAGTGAATTCAAAAACCGTCACGTGAACACATAACTCCGTGTCGTAGTATGACGCTATATGGTTCTTAGCATTACACCTTCTCCACGGTGATTTAGGCGGTTAACGTGGTAGGGGGTAATAATTTTTACAGTTGTCACTGGGAGGGGTGAAACGTGTTAAAGCGTCATTGACCAATGAAATTAGCATATTTTACATGAAGGTGAAATACGTGTCGATATCCATCAAACATGTTTGATGTACAAACGCGCTAGAAGACTTCATCTAATGTCCCTTGGTTTCAGTAAATATATAGACTCATGAGTCTACACTATAAGCTACCCGTTTCCGATTTAATACATATGTCTATATATCATAAAAACAGATCATTAAAACAAAGAGGAAGATTCTGAAATAATGTCGAAAAGTGTTCACGTTTACTGAACGAGTAAACAGAAGTATATATTACGTGTCTGCCCTTCATTTCTCCTAGTTTGTCCTTTCTAACAATGCAATGTGTAACAATACCTGCGATAATACGATACTGTTAATGGCCAAGGAAGTACGTTTTGAAAACAAACACCAACTATAGGTTATCTGGACTATTGTATTCTTTGAAAACATTAGACCACATGTTTGCAGAATGTGCAATTGAAACGTTTGGGGAGGCATGCTTACTCACCTTAATTATACGTTTTGCGTACGTTCAGTGAAAACATTGCCAAAACATGAAACTGTTCAGATTTACGTGAAAACAACGGGCGTAGTCTTGTTTTTTCGTGTTTTTGTGGGATGTTTTCGGAGTTTTATTTCAATTAAATAAAAATAGTTTCTAAAAAAATGCTAATCATATTGAATTTTACAAAAAGTAGAGCCGAGCTATTACGGAAACTTAGGTTAATGAACCGTTTAAAAATATTTTATTCTGATACATTCAGCGAAATATTTTGGGGATGTTGTTATCACAGTTTGCGTTTAGCTGGGATCTATTGCTTTGGGTAAGCTGGTGGTCATGAATGAAATTGTTCTTGATGGTTTGGCTAAAATAATACAAATACTATGATGGATATCAGCAAACTCCGTGTTTGTGTATATAGTATTTACCTGTAGTTTTCTTCAAGTTTCTGCTTGTTCCTCCATATAAATATCACAGCAACAGTCAAGGTCACAATGCACATGGTGATAAACGCAGATCTAGTCCGGCTTATTTGTGAAGTCGAGTTGAACACGACTTTCAACACTGACATGTTGACTGTCAGACCTCGTCACCCGCTATCGAAATCTCAGTTACATTACTAGGAATTCAGCCTTAAATATCAGGAAACGAACGGGTAAATGCCTGCTCACCAGGGTCCGCTTTCCCAGCGTTATTAGGTTAAGCTATCAGTGTTGCATGGTAACCAACATAAACGATCTCCGCAAGGGAAGTTGGGAGTGTCTAACGGTTGGGGTGTAGTTGTAGGGTTGAAACAAGATACGGGTTACGGCCAGGGTCAGGGTCAGGGTCAGGGTACGGGTAAGATTAGTTGGGTTTGTACGGTGTGGAGATGTCGGGTAAGTATTCACGTAGGCGGCCGAGGTTAGGGTATAAGGTTGCCTTAGAATGTTTTGGGGGTGCGAATGTGGGTATAGTGCACGTGGCAGACAGGATCGTGATTGGGGAGCGTGAGCCTGTTCCGTAAAGCTGGATGTGTTAATAACGGATTTGGTGTAACGATTATAGTGTACACTGACGTTTAGAGTGGACAGATGAAGCCCATAGTCTCATGTAGCGGACATGAGCGTTTGGCAGACAGACTTTAAACTCATTAAGTACAAGGCGCCAATTTGTTTTTGTGTGGACTCGATTTTGTAAAAGCAACTAACAATAATTTGAGTGAACTAAAACTATATTAGATACACTGAATGAAGCTTATTCAAATGATAGTTCGGTCGTTGTGCCTGTATATAAAGAAGGTAGGCATGGTTCCCTTATTACAAAATGGCAAAGGCACACGTTAACATTCAGTTCATTCCTAATTCAAGGAGAGGTAGATGCTTTATTCATCTAGGTCAAAAGTTATGGTTAAGAGCACAAAACAGGATTGAGTTCATTGACAATATGGTAAGACAGGTTGTCCTTCAACCGCCAACACCGGCAATGATGTTCTCAGCTGTTATTGGAACATACACAAGTACACACAACAGTCGTCATGATCAAGTTCAGCTTTACACTGACGCCTTTCTTGCCGCGTTGAAGATCATAAATTTTATTATAATGGGGACATATACCAAAAACCTGAAATGCTGAAATAAAAAAACCAAACTAAAATAAAGTTATAGTGTGTACTTTGTTAGACTATAAGTTAATCTTCTATAGTTGATTATCGAGTATCAGTGAATGTTTATCAAGAGCATAAGCGTCCACCAAAATTGAAGTGAGTGAGTGAGTTTAGTTTTACGCTGCACTCAGCAATATTCCAGCTATATGGCGGCGGTCTGTAAATAATCGAGTGTGGACCTGACAATCCAATGATCAACAACATGAGCATCGATCTGCGCAATTGGGAACCGATGACATGTGTCAACCAAGTCAGCAAGTCTGACCACCCGATCCCGTTAGTCGCCTCTTACGACAAGCTGAGTCGCCTTTTACGGCAAGCATGGGTTGCTGAAGGCCTATTCTTCCCCGGGACCTTCACTCGTACACCAAAATTGGAAACCCTTGATGGTTGCGGTTTGATTCATGGGTGTTTGATATGACACTTGGCGATAAACAAATAGAAACCTAGGTATGTTGTGTGTGCACCTCGCTAACCATACGCTTATAGCGTCGGGGACCGAAGGGGGTAAACAGCAATCATGATAACATTGCCAAACACAGTTGACACAAGTCAAGAAAATAATTGATTTGTTTCGTATACCAATGGCATTCAGGCCAATAATACCACGCCACGTTGCTGAATATGAATACGTATATATTTGTATTTACTAACATGAAATGTACTTTACACATGAAGCTAATTTAGCTTTAATTTACAATACAATCTGTGTTGATTGTGTACGAGCTGCGGTGTTTGATTATGACCTGTTCACATACCTGACATGGTAATGAAACTTGGTGTTTATCGAGGTGTCCGTGTTCGCAATATTGGCAGATCGAGGAGAAATATCATTATTTTGGGGATGTTTCGTTCTGTTTATAGTGATCCACACAATGAGCATCAATCTACAAAAAAGGGACATAAAGTCAACCACGTCGGGGAATCTGACCACCCAGTCCCGTTAGTAGTCTAGTACGACAAGACTTACTGTGAGTTAGTTCCTAGGGACAAGTGCTAGTGGGTAATGTGTCTGCACACGGGTACAATGTATAAAAGTGATATTTCTGGAATGTTGCTAAAAGCAGTGTAAGTCTATACTCACTTAATACATAAAAAGAATTTATGATTTTGTGTGAATTTCGGTTATATTGGGAGTGCCATCTACGTAGATGATGTATCTATTTAGAATGTGGAATTATGCGCTCCGAAACAAATTTCCTGGGATATACATAAATCCTGAATCCAATTATGACCGGATCGGGGAAGACTAAATTATAAATTTCTGCTTGAGCCGATGATATGTGTATGTTTCATTTGTAAATTAGCTGATTCCTGCGTACATGTATATCTTCTACAAGACCATAAGAGTCAGTTGTCAAACACTCAGTGCAACATAATTGCTGCATAGAGCAATATACACAGAGATATCACCATTAAAAATGAAATTAATAGATAAAACTAGGTGCTGATTTGGGGAACAGCAAAGGAAAATATCCTTCATGTTTATTATGAATGTATACACGTCAACATCTTCAGATTATCAAATCAGTCAAGTGCGCGGACATAATAAATAGTGACAAATGTACTGCAAACATAAATCGTAAAGCCAATACTTTTGGTAGGAAATAGTTTTTATTTCTTACTCCAAACGCTGACGAAAAAAAATAGAAAACAAATGATTCGTTTAACGCACATTCATGTATAAATACAAAAAAAAATTTAAATACAATAAAAATCTAAAATGGCATCATGCATGGTCTCCTCGGCATATTTTAATCTTGTCGTTGGGTTTGCCAAAATCAATAACGAATGACGACTGGGAACATGTTAAATAATGATATTTCAAAGCTGATAGGTCTTCTTCTCCGAAACTCCAAACATGTTTTTGCAATCAATTCCATCCAAAGCTCATCGTAACTCAGTAGCTTACCGCAACAATGATTTATCATTTCATTTCATTTCATGATCATGAAATCCACCAGTTACATATTTCAGGGTAGTGCTGTGCTTTCTTGTTGGATATTCTGGCGTCGCAGTGTTTCCGATGAGTTTTGCTTTTGGATGAAATGAGATTTTGCTTGTTCTTTCAGGGAGCCTATATAGAGGTTGTAGAGTAGATATTCTACAACTCATGTTTGCACGTTGAACTTATCTCAGATACTGTCTCTGGATTACAAAACCAACTGAACATATTACATGATTTTACGGAACACTCCGGTTTCAAGGTTAACCTCGAGAAAACCAATATTGTTGTTTTTCGAAGAGGTGGACGTTTAGCTAAACATGAACAGTGTTTTTTAAGTGAAAACAGAATTACTGTAGTAAATAGTTATAAATACCTCGGTATATTATTTTCCTCAACTCATAAAATGGGAAGTTGTATTGATGATTTAGCGTCGAGAGGTAAGCGTGCTTTAATTGAAGTTATTATTAATCTAAGTAAAGTGGGAATAACGAATAGTAATGTCTTCTTCAAAATGCTCGATACGCAAATACAACCAATCTTATTGTATGGGCAGAAATATGGGGTATAAAAACGTTTGATGAATTAGAAAGAGTGCATTTAACTGCATGTAAAAGATTTCTTAATGTTAACCCCCATATACCCCGCGTGCCGCTGTATATGGGGAATGCGGCAGATATCCGCTTTATATTAACGCAATGTGTAAAACATTAAGATACTGGCTCCGAGTTTCACTTGTGCATGAAAAGCGGATACCTCTCAAGTTATATGAAATGCAATTATATTATTCTAACCGTGGTTACACGACTTATGCATCGTATATTCGTAAGATCTTGTTCTCGCATGGTTATGGTTATGTGTGGATGTTCCAATCTGTAGGAGATATATCCGCTTTATTAATGCCTTTAAAAATGTTGCTATTAATATGTTTTTCCAGTCTTGGACTTGTACTCTGAATAATAGCTCGAGATATTGTTTATATCTTGAATATAAAAACATTTTAGCTTCTGAGAAATATCTCGATTGCACTATTGACAAACGCCTTAGGAATGTATTTGTTAAGTTTAGATGTGGTTTATTAAGATAAAAGTGTAACGAAGGGAGATGGTTAGGAATAGATAAATCTCAGCGTTTATGTCCATATTGTAATTTAGCTACTGAAGACGAGTACCATTTTTTATTCATTTGTACATTATACATTATTATACGAATTAAGTACTTCCCTTCTGTGTATCATCAAAATCCGAATATGTACAAAGGTAGATCCCTTCTATCAACGGATAATGTAGTAGTTTTAAAAAGCTTAAGTAAATTCCCGTGGCATGCATATAAATTAAGAGAAAATACATGTACAACTTTACATAATAGATAGAGATCATATAGACAGTATATGACTACCATAATATATAATATACATTGTATATACAGCTGTATACTCGGCATTGTACATGGGCCTGAGGCCTTCGTACTAGAAATAAACACTTGACGTGACTTGAGTATCCCTGGTTCTTTTAGAGCAGCACTCGACAAAAATCAATCTCTGTGACAGCTATCTGTTTACTATTCCAGCATGGGCCAGATAGTTCAGTGGCAGATGTCAAGAGCCTCTAAGTCTAAGACTGAGGTTTAGAAGAATGAGTAAAGTATGGATCTCAGGAACATCCCAGAAATATCGCAGTGGTAGACACTAGGAGCGGGCTTCACACATGTTGGGAATCAAAGCCGGGTCTTCGGGTGACCCGTGACAGGTGCAGGCTTTAAGGAGCACATATACTCTAGTAGGGTAAAAATACAAAATCACTTGCTGACATCTCTATAAATGAAACCCCGCCATTAAAACTACTCACTTCGACCTTTAATTAACTTAAATCGACCTTTTTGTCAACAGTGCATAATACTCAGCCGCAAACGAAATTTCAACCAATCAGAGCGGCGCGTCTCCGTGACGTAATTGTAGGTATAGAAATGAGGGTCTGTGCAGTATTCATCTACATTTCATGGGTTAAACTATTTCGTTTAGATGTTTGTTCAAACCTGAAATCGCGAAAGCTGTCGAGAAAAATGAAAGCTATATGTTCTCACAATCTACTATCATTTTGTTTTGTCTCCTCCTTTGCCTAGTTTTCGAGTTACACCCCTTGTTTTCATAGAAGGTTCTGTCAAGATCACTTGGTGTCGCGAGGTTGTAATCCGTGTTAGGTGGTATAAACCTACACGTTATTTGTCATCATTCACTAATTGCTCATGTAATGAATTTATAACAGGTATAATTGGTGGTAACGCCACTTAGATTACCCGACAAAGGCCCCCAGTTGGCATTTCTTGTGTCTGGTTCGATCAAAGGATTAACCGATTTAAATGGGGGATTTGTCAAAAGGTAGTGTTTATGTATGTACATTTACTAATCTATACTGAATACACTCTGTCGTGTCTGTGTCTATGTAAAAACAACACTCTTCGTTCAAAGGATTAACCGCCAATACATTGATTGATTGCTCAATATTGGCTAACTAAATAACTTTTTAAAAAGAATGACGCACGTTATGCAATGATTTGCCAGGTGTGCTATCTTGGGTAACCAATGAAACTATACAGTAGTGTGAAAAACCTGAAACGATACATCACGTTTTCGTATATTAGACTGTTAAAAGACACGCCACTTGGGAAATCTGCAGATGAATTATATATCACTTGGTTTTTTTTCTGTATATTGATGGATACATTCCTCGAACACGGTAATAGCATGACATTGCTCCTATATCTTTAATTTTAATACTTGCATTTTTGTTTTTATTAAGTTGTTGTATCTTTCAACAGAATCATTGTTTTCGTCGTGAAGTGTAATGATGCAGACGACATACACTAGGGCGTGCGTGCGAATTAGGATTCATATAGGAAAACTATGAAATGTCTACATATTACATTCCTGTTATACATTCGCAGATCGCTTCTTTTTATTTAGTTTCAAATTGCATACAAGTATGATTATAAAGTAATTAGGATTATGAGACCAAGTATAAAGACGTATATTGATAAGTGTCTACATACTGGTGAGTGAATGTTACAAACCAAGTAAATTTAGCAAGTGAAGAAATTTATCGCGCAGTATTTTCATTTCGACCCCGACCTCGATTAGGTTATGTTACTGGTTGTGTCATGCAAACTCCTTTTGGTAATGACTCAAATACATATTTATGTAGTTTTCTAACATTTTCTAACATGATGAAAACAAACCATAATCTCATTAATTCAAATAAATTTGACTTTACGATTTTCAAAAATGGCGGCGCCCTGTCTTAGGATCAATGCTATTTAAGTTTGTTTTCACCGACTTACAAAAGCAAACTTGCTTTCTATTGGTGTTAAAATATCCGATTTAGTATATACCACCGGCTTCCACAACGCTCACTTCGCACACACTAACAACCAATTTAAGCACAAACTACGGGGTCCGGTGGAAATCTGTGCATAGTGACACCATCACCCGACCCCAAGGAACAATTGACGGCAACACAACATGTCGGCAAGTCTTTGGTGACGTCGAGAAATCAGCAACATGACGTGCTTCCTACACATTTTGTATACATTTGCTGAAAACCGTTCCTTCTATGACATAACTGCAGGGCTCTGGCCACAGATTTACATAACCTGTCTGCAGTTTCGTTTGCGGGCAAGAGAGAAGCAGACGGCTTTTTAGCAACTTTTGAGCGCAATTGTTTTTTTAAAAAAAATGGTGTTCCGTTTATGACTAACCAGAAGTCTTTCATATGCAGTGAGAAAAAGAGTACCAGAAAATTGAGTTTAGTTGTTCTTTAACCATTAGGCTACCCTTCCGCCCTGGGTCGTTTCAGAATGAAGTGGATATGATAGTGTGAAATAATACATCCCCACATGTCGGCTTTATGTTAGAAAATATCCAGAATGATTTAAGTGTGAAATAATACATCTCCACATGTCGGATTTATGCTAGAAAATATCCAGAATGATTTAGGGGCTGTGGGGTAGTCAAAGTCGGGTAGCGTTCGCTCGTCACGCTGAATATGTTATTTCCAATCTGCATTCTATAGTGGCACCTCCGGGAACGCAAGGCAATACTAAACGTGTCTACAAAGTAGACACAAGCAAGAAACGGCTCACTGTGTGCGTATTTAATCATGTTGATTAAAATAAAGTATCAAACATAAAACAAACCACGATGTCAAACACGCACACGTACACATACACACAAACTGACACAGAATACGGCAAAACACATTAGAGCTATGCTGTCTGACAGTCAGTAAACAAGGCCTTGAAATCAAATGAAATTCATTACATGGACGTAACCGAATATTAAGATTCTCGAGAGGAGAACTGAAAGATTTACATTACTGTCACTATTCCGGTGAATTGGAAAAAACTCCGTCAAATGACACTCAGAATTCGTTTTACAGTTAGCACTAGGACTGGGAACAGAACCCGGAAACGGCAATATCACTAGAGAAGACACCTGACATTGGATCCCTCCGTGAAATCGACTAACGACTTTCACATCAATATCTCCACAGACGAGGACAACATTAAAGTCATTTCAGGATGAACTGAAGTCAAGTCAAGATGAACTGAAATCATTTCAGGATAGCGGGATGAATACATATTGTGAAAGTATTTGAACCAATAACTAATAGCATAAGTCTCCCCCATTGTCCTACAGAACAGGCATCCTAATAGGGTCTGCACGTCTTGTGCATTTTCAGTTGAGACTATATCTGAGATTTTCATTTCGTATTCTTGTCGAGACGCCTGATTCCACCCACACTAACTGTTAACCAGATTTAGTTTGATATATAAGGCGGTGACTGTCATGTCTACGGACCATGGCCAATATTTATGACACATCATCGGCTCCAGCAGAAATTTATAATTTAATCTCCACCGATTCGGTCCTTATTTAATTGGATTCAGGATTTATGTATATCCCAGGAAATTTCCATATTCTCAATATAGACATCATCTACGTAGACGATACACTTCCAACATAACACAAAATCTAACATTCACACAAAATCATAGAACTGCTAACGAAATTAGGTCATCAGCAGTCATCCTTTGTTACAAATATCCACTACCCATAACGATCCAGGAGAAAATTGCTTTTCAGGAACCCACGCTTGTCGTAAGAGGCGACTGTCGGGATCGGATGGTCAGACTCTCTGTCTTGGTTTATGCATGCCATTGTCTACCACTTGAGTAGACCGATGTGATATTAATCACATTATTGTGTGACCGATACTCGAAGACCACAGTCATATAGCTGGAATATAGTTCGGAGTTACTCAATAAATAAACGGACGCACCAGTAAATGAACTGCCTTTGGTAAGAATCCATGATCCAGTGTTAAAAGTGTGCTGAACAAGGTCACTTTCCTGTCATTATATATAATGTATCACAGGAAAGTGACCTCTTATATATATATATATATATATACACATACATACATATACATATACACACACACACATATATATACATATACATACATACATACATACATACATACATACACACACACACACACACACACACACACACACACACACACAGACAAACACGACAATACACAAACAACACAACTAACAATACACAGCCAACACACCAAACAATATACAAACAACGGTGTGGCCCCGGGAAGGCTATTTTCAGATGTCCCGAGAAGACTAAAATTTTTATTTCGGATTTCCCAGGAGAGCTAATTTGCACGGAGGTAGCGGAGTACCGCCCTAACTAATAATACGGTGCCGGGAAGCATAATCCTTGTCGGGAGTATATTTCTTTTCAAAGCATTAATATTGTTATAGTAAGTGGCGTTTGTATTTCAGATGTATTTAATCATAAACACATTACAAGTGTCACTAGGCAAGTTTTATGAATAGTCAGATTTCGTTTCAAAATAGTGATTCTCACCTAACGAAAAACGTTAATAAAATATTTGCAAATGTTTTCTCACGGAAAAGTTTCATGAAAACTCTATAATGTTTTCAAAACGCTTTTAAACGTTGGTTTGAAAGGTCATGAAAGCGTTCGGGGTAACGTTATTAAAACAAACACCATACACAAACCACACACACACACACCTGACAATAGACAAACAACACACAGGAGCATATATACAAACCACAGACCTGACACTACACAAACAAAACACCTGACCATACGTAAGCCATACACACACTGAACACTACACAACCCACATGCCTAACAATGCACAAACAACAGACCGGAACACACACAAAGCGAACACACACACCTGACAATACACAAACAACATACCGGAGCATATACACAAACTACATAGCTGAGCATACACAAACCATACAACTGAGAATATACATTGCACACACACACACACACACACACACACACACACACACACACACACACACACACACACACACACACACACACACACACACACACACACACACACACACACACACACACACACACACACACACACCTCACAATAGGCTCACAGGCTCTAACGTATTATCCATACTTTCGCAGGAACCTCACATTATCGGTAAGGACCCGAAACCTTCATCGACACCACCAACCCACACACATACACCCTTTAGTAGACAGATCATCAATAACAGTCTTATCTGAAATTCGGAGTAAATCATCTCCGTCGGAACTTTCACGAACGAGAGAAGTAGCACTGCAAAATCACCTCGTGGTACTCCGTCGTAACAGACAAACTTCCCAATAAAGGAAATGTTCACCCAATCAGGCTGATGAATTGGCTTAAAGCGTAAGACGTTTCATTGACATTCTGAAAACACTGCATCGCGAAGGTTCCATTATCCTTCACGGTGGTAAATGTACAGAGGAATACATTTCAGAGGGTAGAGATAGGTTATAATGAGCGCATTTGGATTGAATTTAACTTGCCCCCGAGACAAATGTGAAACATTTTAGGCGTTCAAAGTTTTTCGTTTTTCCAAACACGTGTTTTGAAATATCTATGAGCCTTCGAATAAAACACGAAGAGAAAATTCACCCTGACCTAATGGGTCTCTTTCATGAATTCAGAGGAAGGTAGATGATTTTCTTCATAGAAAGCATCATTAACCATTTTTCATCAATTAGAACAAAACACTTTTACACATCAATGCCGTTCAAGATGGCACAATCACACCAATTATTGCATTTGCGATCCCCCTTGACACGCTATGAAGGTTTTGTATGCTTGTTTTTGTTTGGTTAATTGGTTTTCTTGTTATTTGTTTTTGGCTTTTATTTATTTATTTATTTATTTATTTATTTATTTATTTATTTATTTATTTATTTATTTATTTATTTATTTATTTATTTATTTATTTATTTATTTATTTATTTATTTATTTATTTATTTATTGTGTCTCCATTTTTATTACTGGACAAAAGGTTCCAGGAATGGTGAAACATTAACATTAGTATAGAAAACACATGAGATAGTGTCAGACCATGCTACTTAACCAAGGTAAAATAATACTCATGGACTGTGGCGTAGCCTAATGGTTAAAGTGTTCGATCGTCAGACCGAAGACTGGGGTTCGATTTCCCACATGCGTGTAATGTGTGAAGACCCTTTCTAGTGTCTCCTGTCGTGATATTGCTGGAATGTGGCTAACGGCAGCTTAAAACTAAACTTTATCACTCACAAACTCTCTAGTCAGAATTACGAGAATATATAGCATGATCATAGTCAGTAAGCTTTGTAAGGGTGTGGCAAAGTGGGGAGACGCGTGGGATTTCGCTGCTGTTAGCAATATTCCAACAATATCACGGTTGGGGACAACAGAAATTGAGATCACACACTGAACCAACGCGTTGAACCAACGCTTAAGCACAAGGCTAATTCACGCCTACAAAGCATCATTCTCAATAAATGGTACAGGTACACTTGGGTCATTGTACGATTACGGGTATATTATAGGGTT
The DNA here is from genome assembly GCF_037392515.1 of Haliotis asinina. NCBI lineage: Eukaryota > Metazoa > Mollusca > Gastropoda > Lepetellida > Haliotidae > Haliotis > Haliotis asinina. The sequence goes on along the minus strand of NC_090283.1, from coordinate 19,963,804 downwards.
TTATGGCTATCTATGGCATCCTGATTAAACCAAGAGTGACAAAAAACAACACCGAGTCTGAACCATTAGCAATTGTTTTGTCCATTGCTTCAAGTGACGTGCCTGATACGTTATCTATGCCACTCCCTGACAGAGTTACTGAGACCTTGAATTATCTCAACCACAAATACAAAGATGACTAAGTTGTGCCTGAGATCCACACAGAAGAACCATTTTTATTTAGGAAAGTTCATTCCTGTGAAGGTCCGGGGTATATTAGGCCTTCAGCAACTCACGCTTGTCATATAAAGCTACTATTCTTGTCGTAAGAGGCGGGTGGTCAGGCTCACTGACTTGGTTGACACATGTCATCGGTTCCCAATTGCGCAGAATGATGCTCAATCTCTTGATCACTGGATTGTCTGGTCGAGACTCAATTATTACAGACCACCGCCATATAGTTGGAATATAGCTGAGTGCTGCGTAAAACTAAATTCACTCACTCCTCTGTTACCACACGGTTCTCTAGAAGGTTCCTTGTCGCACACAACCACAAAAAATCAGGTCGTCAGGGTGCTATCTTTTCGAAGCTCTCTCAGCTCTGAAGCTCTCTTAGCTTCGAAAATCTAAGCCCAGGCTCGCTGACTTGGTTGAGATATGTCATCGTATCATAGTTGAGTAGTCGGATGCTAATGCTGTTGATCACTGAAATATATGGTCAAGACTCTATTATGTACAGACTTCTGCCATATACTTGGAATATTCGGTGTTTACCAACAATCAAACAAGCAAAGCTCTAACTTGATGTTGCACATTTATGCCAGGACGATGGAAAGATAACTTTTCTATTTCGCCTCTGATACGATATTCCTGCATGAAACATTTTATGTTGACAAACAACTTTGAGAACACAGTGTTGATTTACAGCTGATATGGATGACATTTTTCACTAAATTCCTTATGTTGACAAGCGGCCAGTTTCCATACGCACCCTACTACCACGCTACATGTGAACTGTTCATAAACATATATTGTCCCAGAAAGTGGCTCATATAACTCATAAGCAACACAGTCCCAGGATACCTAATGAAATAGTTAACGTTGACCTCAGGATGTCATTGTAAAGCTGCCATATTACTTAACCAAATTGAGTTCTAATGAACTTCTCTTGACAAGAAGGTAGTGGGGTAGTGCTGTGGTCAAAGCGTTCGCTCGTCAAGCCGAAGACCCGGGTTCGAGTCCCCACATGGGAACAAAGTGTAAAGTATATTTCTGTTGTCCCTCGCTCTTATATTGCTAGAATATTGCTAACAGCGGAATAGAACCATATTCACCCAGTCATCCTCTTGGTGAGACTGATTTGATTGAAGTATGGCCAATTAGTTAAATGCATGTTTACGTCAATAATCCTTAGTCACAATATGACAGTATGACAACCTGCTGTTTGCATCGTTGAGAGATGTGATGACTTGCGTTCTATTTTTGTAAATTTCACTTTCCAGTGACGGATCCCAACCAGATAAACATACTTAATACTCTTCGTAGGCAACGCTTAGTATTCGACAGAGGAAGATGGAATAGAATTCTTTCAGTTTGTTTGAAAAGGAGAACGACATATTTATTATTCCTCTCCCAAAAACATGTTCCATCCGACCTGACTGAATTTCAGTAACACCTTGCGTGGCAATGACGAATTTCCTTTTTGACGACAGGACAATTTGCCGATACCATTAGCAATGGAACCTGCCTTGAATGTTGTAAACCGATCTACTTGAATCTTCCTCCCAGCATATTTAGCTATTTAACTCGGCATCAATGTCGTGCATGAAACCAGATAAAGAAAAACGTTGTCACTTGTTTTTTCAGTCGTGTCTCCCCAAAAGTAGTCTACATGCTGAGAAGGATCATACTATAGTTTGTCAGTAATTACCAAAAATAGAAGCTGGTGCCAAACGACGCTGAGACGATAACAACATCAGACAGAAAACTCATTCTGAATGTGAGTTTTCTCGTAAGCTGGAAATATTGATACACGTAACCTGAGCATTACGAGCGACAAAGGTTCCTGAACAAGTCATCAACCGCACGTAGGGGTTGTGGTCGTGACGCAATGGCGCTGCGGTTGATGAAGTCAACTCAGTATCATGTCAGTGATAATGGACAACTGTGTAATAATCGTCATCAAAATGAATGTCTTTGACATTTAAGATGCGTATATCTTACTGTCTTCTTTGTTTCACGTTGCTTGAAAAATACAAAATGGAAATAGTAATACACTGCCAGAAGTGCAATCACCACAGGCAGTAATGCATGAAAGTTTCCTCCCGATATTGGTAATGTATATAAAAATAACACGGTTATTTATAATTATTAGTCGACATTCTAATTTCAATAACTTCATGTTTTAAAGGCTGTCGTTAAATATAACGTATAAAGTATCAAACGTACAAATACAAGTCAAATAAATCAATGTTTCTGGTAACTGTTGTGCTCCTTTTATGATTATAGATATCTTGTCTAGCGGTGTAACGGAATTTAACAAATTTAAAATCTGGCTACTATTGATGCTGCTGCTGTTGATACTACTACTACTACTACTACTACTACTACTACTACTACTACTACTACTACTACTACTACTACTACTACTACTACTACTACTACTACTACTACTACTACTACTACTACTACTACTACTACTACTACTACTACTACTACTACTACCAACCCGTGAAGGTCCCGGGGTAGAATAGGCCTTCAGCAACCCACGCTTGCCATAAAAGGCAACTGTGTTTGTCGTAAGAGTCAGGTTCGCTGACTTGGTTGACACATGTCATCGGTTCCCAATTGCGCAGATCGATGCTCATGTTGTTGATCACTGGTTTGTCTGGTCCAGGCGCGATTATTACAGACCACCGCAATATTGCTGGAATATTGATGAGTGCGGCGTAAATCTAACCCCACACACTCACTACTACTATTACTACTACCGCTATTACTACTACCGCTGCTACTACTACTACAACTACTACTACTACTACTACTACTACTACTACTTCCTCTTCTTCAAGACAACGTCAAGACTAAGACGGGACAATGGTTCTAGGAAGGAGAGAACAACCCATGATGATCTGTATCTTCCCGCAAAGATTCTTGCTCATTAGAATAGAATCCTACACGTGGTCTGCATGACAAGGTGAGCTACACTATATAATTATCTTTATACTATAAACTCACAAATTTAACAGACATAATAAGAAAGTAAGTTATAAACTCTTGTCATCGAAGGACAGAACAGAAATGCTACGTTTGAAAAGTCTGGTAAGTTTGAATTTACCGTTGAAAGCTTTTGGACTCACATGTTTTTTTACGATTCTTTAACGGTTAACCCTTTTGAGGATACAGCCACTAACAATCGCATTTGCTAATAAATACTACTATGTTTTAAATACAATTTCCTTATTTATATACCATGTAATTCAAAATTGAATTAAGAATTCCATTTTAAAAAAAATTATTAAATGATAATCATCATTATAAAAGAGATCCCTATTTGACTTGCAGTTGATAGCTATACAGGTCACATTCGCCCCAGTATGTTTTGTGTGCAGATTTACAGATTTGCAACAAAACCCATCTAAATAGATTGGACTTGCAAAAATAGTATGAAATCTCCCAATCCCCGGAGAAGTTCAATCAAAATCAAACAGATGTATTGCGTTGACCTCAACAGAAACGATAAGGTATGTGTGTAATCGGGCTTCTGGCAAAATCAATATGTATTTGCCTCTAATGGCATAATTACCAGTGCATTTGAGATAAAACACAACGCAAGACCACGAGGAGATCATTCCATACAAAAACTTCGTCAAATTTCATCTCCGGCGCATCATGCTTCCAAAGGCAGGATCAGAGAAATGAGGATTTGGAAAAAGAGATTTATTGTTCTGATAAAGTTTAAAGTTGATAACAAAACTCATTAAGGACATAAAGCGATAAGGACAGCAATAAAGGCTCAACATAATAATACTTAATCAATTAAACTTTAGTTAAATTTCTAAAGCATATATATTACGAAAAAAATTCAGAAACAGTTGTCTCATTGTTTTGTAATCTTAAATAATACACGTACAATAACATATGTCTTCTGACGCCGGATGACGCCGGTATCTGAAGTGCTTCAATGGGAATTGTACCCAGAAAGAAGACATCTCTCGCAGCAAAACACGAGTCTTTAGTTCGTTTTGTGGTTCACGAGGTGAACAGCCTCTGTCTATTTTAATGTCGTCTAAAACTGCACAAGCATGACATGGTCATCTGTAGAATGTTGCTCCACAGCCACGAAGACCGACAAAGGGAGGCTACTCGTTTCGCACTGTGATTTCCTTGCTTCCAAACAGTGGGACAAGGAAATATTTTGACCGAATCGTTCTGAAATTAAGGTAACGATGACTGGCTTACGCCTTATTACCTTACAAATGCTAGATCATTTTGAGTTGAATCACCTTCTGGAATTCGGACCCACACGCTCAGTAGGAGGCATCCACCGACGGGCACAGTAACAATGATAGCCCCACAAATAGTATCTTGGACCACGAACTGAAAACGCTTGACAAGTGTACATTGGCATGGCTATCATGGAGAACACTGACCTGATAATTAATGCAAATCAAATGTATTCTCAAATGTCATAAAGGGGTCAATAAAAGGCACACATCTGTTTGCAACTTCAGGAACGTCACGGCTTTACCTTCAAACTGATTGAATTGTTTTACCGGGCCAAGGTGTAGTATTATCAATTTCCACGTTTCATCAATGGCTATACTAAACGCATTGTCAACACATGTTCAGCTAATACAGCTATAACAGTGAGGTCTTCCTATCCAACGGCTTATGTGCAGGTAGTTTCCGTAAACACTTCAGGACTTCAAGGTAATACCTTGAATACTTAGATCGGACAGACACGTGGCTACTAGGGTATACGAAGGGACAAAGCTTTAAAATGCATTTAAATGAAGGTAAACAAGAAAATACAGAGGAGAACGAAAATGAAAATACAGATACAAATGACACCAAATAAAAAAGGCACCCTCAAAGGAAAGAAAAAGAAAGACGAAGAAAAGAGACTGATAATGGTGAAAAAAAGCCTTTCCGCATCCACAAGAAAAAATGGCTAAAAGCTACAATTGTGACTCAGGAGTATGTATTTGTCTGAGCAATATTACACGATGTTATTTATATACAAATCAAGGCTGGGCCTGGCAGTCAGGAATAAACGGAGGAGAAATCGGAAAAGCCAGAAAGGAGGAAACGGCGATGGAAAGAACATGAGAAAGAGAGGAAGGACAAAAAACATGACACATGGGACAAGGAGGTGCGGATGGAAAAAGATAAACAGTGAAGCAGGAAAAAAACTGCTTTTATTTAGTCACAAAACCTGCAGAACGAACGTTTCGTCATTCGGGGGACGTTTTGATACTATCCCGTGCGCACAAAGTCTCTGAAATTGAATTCACCTTTCAAACATAATCTAAAAAGGTTATTAATCTCTTCCACGACCAAACTGAAAATACAAAAACATATCACGATAAATATAGCTTGTGATGGATGACAAATGAACATTTTTTATCTTATATTTTTTTAAAGGCAAAGACTAAAGTCACAAAAATAGATACAGATGCATGCTTTTGCCTTGTGAATGATTATCCAACTGTAGAATATGAATGGGAACATTGTTGCAAGGAAAAACTATGACGTTCCAAATATCCAAAATTCATTTATGACCGACGACAGTGCAGCTAATGTGTGATCCGTCAGATGTACTCACACGTGCTCCAACGTGTGATTAGAAAGACACGTCAGGATATTATGGCCTAGCTAACAAACATACATTCATACTATAACCCGAAGCAAATGTTTTGAGCCCTTTTACGCAACAAGGTGCTTATTATTGATAATTTATGCCTTGCCTAAAAGGGGACAAGAAAAACCTTTAAGGAACAGATCGATAAATGACGTGCTCTGGACAGTCATCTGTCTCTTTAACTCGTTTAGTGTCTATTTACAGACTACATGACATCGCAAATGCCCTGAAAGGACAATTATATAATCCATATCAATGTCTTCAACTTGCACACATTGCCCACTGCGCTTCTTGACACATTACAAATTAAAAAGGCATATTTCTTGGTTTTATGTATCAATGCATCGGACTTGTAAACACCAGCTTTGATCACAGAGGAATATTTGAGTTCTTGTTATAAGACTCCCAGAAGCTTATTTTCTGGTTTCTGGTATCATCATATGTGAAAGCTAACAATTATTAAAAAAAATTAAAGCCCAATAATTCTTTGATCATTTTTTTATTTGCTTTCCTTGTTGTAAAAGCTCATGTGACATCAGAGCTCTTCAAATTTCTCGTCACCTTACCATATCTAAATAAGTGGCATTGGGAAAAACTGTTTTCTGACCAACAGCCTGCGTTTCAATTGTGTTGTCCTCTGTAGTTAAATGTTTGAGATTTAGTTACTGGTTTTACGTTTCTGCCTGTGATAATCTAGTTATTTTACTGTCCTTGTCTCTATCTGTGATAGTCTAGCTATTTTACTGTCCTTGTCTCTATCTGTGATAGTCTAGCTATTTTGCTGTCCTTGTCTCTATCTGTGATGGTCTAGCTATTTTACTGTGCCTGTTTCTATCTGTGATAATCTAGTTATTTTACTGTCCTTGTCTCTATCTGTGATATTCTAGCTATTTTACTGTCCTTGTCTCTATCTGTGATAGTCTAGCTATTTTACTGTGCCTGTTTCTATCTGTGATAATCTAGTTATTTTACCGTACTGTCCTTGTAGATGTTTCTGTAATTTCATTCCATTTATTATCAATATAAACCTTTCAAGTCACGATATGGCTGAAATACTGACGATGTGACTATGCATCGAAACCCAATCGCTGGTAGGCGGAATCGTTTTCCTGTCGAACATTTCATGTGCTGTATCCATATTGAGTCACTATGTAAGTTTATGATCTGTCAATACAGTGAATAGTAGCATCAAATGTGTGTAATGTGTGTAATGTGTGTAATGTGTGTAATGGGAAACTAGCAAACGTCGATAAAAGATTATCAGACTATAATGCAAAAATATAGAATTACGTGCGTCAAATATGATTCCAGTTCGAATCTTGACAGATATGTTTCCATACAATGAGCAACAATGCTTTAGCCACGTTGGGAATACATGCTTGATCGAAACGTAATTAGATGCTTCTTGTTAGGTGATAGCATTATGCTCTTTGTTCTCCACATGTGTTTAAAATGCCAGATCCCATATTATTTCATAACTCTTTCATCTTTCGTCCATTTCTTTCATTGTTTGAGAAAACAGTTTAGTATCTAACGAACCCTTTACGAAGTATTTTGTCAGATACTGTGGGTAAAAACACAGTGTAGAAGAGAATGGTTTTACTCCACAGACTAGATTGTAGCCATATAGAACCTAGCCAGTACATATGATGTAGGTTGACACTTAAATCCTTTACTGGCCCTATTCAAAGAATTATCCACTGACCAGTTTATGTACATTTACACTTTATAAATATACAGAATATGTACAAACGTATTTCATCTGTCAGGAATATTTCCTCCTTTTTTAAGATTTTGATAGCAGCTGAAATGGTGAATTTATCAGCTGCTTTATCCGTCGTACATAAATGAAAGCACCTACATGTACACCAGCAAATGCAGGATGTGTTACTGCAGTGTAATACCTGCTAGTCACATTTACGACTTACTACTGACACGTGAAGGTCCCGGGGTAGAATAGGCCTTAAGCAACCCAAGCTTGCCATAAAAAGCGACTTTGCTTGTCGTAAGAGGCGACTAACGGGATCGGGTAGTCAGGCACGCTGGTTTGGTTGACACGTGTCATCGGTTCCCAATTGCGCAGATCGATGTTCATGTTGTTGGTTACTGGATTGTCTGGTCCAGATTCGATTATTTACAGACCGCCGCTATCTAGCGGTAATATTGCTGAGTGCTACGTAAAACTAAATTAACTCACTCACTTCATTACGACATACTATCAAGACGTTCTACCACCTCTGATGTACAGGTGCAACAGCTGTCCCTGAACATAAACAGCTACTCACATTCCAAAACATTACACTTTGCTCAAATGAGTTAACACTTATAGTCAAGACATTTCAGCCACATTGTGACTAAGAAAGTTATAATTTAACAATAAACACAGATAATAACCACATCCCGAAGCAGGAAAGTAAAACCATAAACGACAATAAAGTATCGAAACACTCTATAGATCACGATCAGCTGAAGTTAGATCACCAAACTAGGGACCTTGGGACTTACAGTACATTTGCTTCCTCCATGGACCCTAGCTCTTTACTCAAGAGCAGGATGTATTCATCAGATGCACGAGGGACTATTTGCATGTTGGATGACTACTGAGAAATACGATATACTAATCCATATTCCAATGACCGACTGACTACTCACACATCTTAATGGAGGAAAGTCAATGATTGATGAATTGTGGATCTGTGGTGAAACCCCCAATCCTCGTGAGTTATGATCATTGTCCAATTTGCATGTTACATAAATACAATACCACACAAGATCTTGCATGTTACATAAATACAATACCACACAAGATCTTGCATGTTACATAAATACAATACCACACAAGATCTTGCATGTTACATAAATACAATACCACACAAGATCTTGCATGTTACATAAATACAATACCACACAAGATCTTGCATGTTACATAAATACAATACCACACAAGATCTTGCATGTTACATAAATACAATACCACACAAGATCTTGCATGTTACATAAATACAATACCACACAAGATCTTGCATGTTACATAAATACAATACCACACAAGATCTTGCATGTTACATAAATACAATACCACACAAGATCTTGCATGTTACATAAATACAATACCACACAAGATCTTGCATGTTACATAAATACAATACCACACAAGATCTTGCATGTTACATAAATACAATACCACACAAGATCTTGCATGTTTTCAAAATGTTTTTTTCTTTCTATGTCCAACGATGTGACTTACTTGACGGGCATGACGGTTAAGGCATTCAGTGGTCACCCACTTTGAACGCCACTTTTATCAGTATTACACCAATATCATAGCGGGAGAGTCCAGAAATGGACACATTGTACCCATGGGAGGGGGGAATGGAACATGGAACCCGGGTCTTCGGCGTGACGAGCGAATGCTTTAACCACTAGGCTACGCCACTGCACTTAGTCAGACTGGAAGCCGAAAAGGGAGGCTTAACGTGGAAGCCAAATGTACAATGCCAATCAATAGTATCCCAACGTCTGATATTCCGACATAACGCGATTTGGCATGTGTCCATTTCAGTGTATGATAATATCGGAAACGACAAAGTCAGAGTATAATCACCCTCGACTTCCTGCTAACGCAGATACCATTAGGGCTAAAAGGAAAACAAGTGCCCCCGTGGTGTTGGTGATATAGCGTCTGTCTGGAGAGGTAGGTGGTTCAGTGAGTATGTATGAATTAAACATGCATCATCATTAGTCAGCCATACAACTTCCGAGGCTTCAGTCATAGTTGTCATGCAACGAGATGTTAAAGCATGAGACATTCATTGTTGCTCGTCCTGCTCTTTGTTCGTCCAGCAGGTAACAGTTGCAAAACACCCCTTCCTTATTACGTGTGTTTTTATAAGTCGAGGACTTGGCAATCTGTAGCGATTAATCGACAACACACTCGATACACTGATCTTTTGCATGCACAGTTTCACAGCGACTGTAATCTAAGGCACCAGTGATGGTGGGGGAACTTGTGTTCAACATTATATCACATAACTATAACACAAGGTCAAGGATAAGCATTTTAGTTTTCACTTGTTTGTTCTTCAACGCTGTACTCAGCAATATTCCACCTATATGGCGGCGATCGGTAAATAATCGAGTCTGGACCGCACATTCGAGTTGTCAACAACTGTCCAAAGAGTAAACAGGCATAATCAATGCAAAGGATGTGCATCAGTTGCTCAGTATGGAAACGTACAAGCAGCTAATAGAAGCAGAAACACTAAGTGAACTAAACATTCAGTATCAACTATGGTGTTAATTTTTAGAATGTTCGTTGAAGGTACATGTTTTGCATGAGGCAAGAACAATGCTGCACTCAAACTGAACGCAATATCCCAGTCACTATCACCAACCTACGACAACACAGCTTTTTGAAGCCAACCAGCAAATGACCTTAAGCTGTATTTTAACATTTATTTCCATCGAACTAGTTATCTAACAAATACAGAGTAGACATATTGCACTTGCAGTCGGCCTTTACAGGCGCTGTATTTTCCTGTCCAGTGTTTCTATGTGAGCATAATAATATAGCATTATATTATTCATCTTGTAATTAATTAAACCGGTCCACTATCCCGTATTCTATAGATTCAATATGTTGCTTAGAAGTTCCACGTCTGTTTTTACTCTTAGTTGACATGTGCTGTTGTGGAAGTTTTCATGCAAAGGTCATAAGAAGGTTTCCCAGTCGGCAAGATCAATGACTCACGCGTTTTCACATGTGACTCTGGAACCTGAGACTTTCAACACTTTTCTGACCTTGACTTAGTCTAACACAGTTTTTGGCGATCAATCAAAGTAACAACAGAATTCACATTTTAACTGGAATCGCGATTTCCAATGATCAGGGAGCAGCTTTTACCATTCCAACAGCTGAGAGTCTTGGCCAAAGAAAGTGTACTTGAAGGTAGCGATTACCGAAATAAGTGATACTTAAGTTTACTTTGAACACTCTTAGTTACGTATTATGCTTGAACACGCACATTTCTGACGCAAAACGTACCTCGGTGAGATACACAAAATCTAGGAAAGTTACTTGTCCATTTAGCTTTAGTGTCACCATTTAGTCATGTTGATACGGAGTTACTGAAGTAAATGTGATTTCGGTATGACCTTGCAACGAATGTCAAGTTAGCAGTCACTCAAGAAGATGTACTTCACTATTTGGTGTGAGGCTGGACTTGGTGATGAATGGCTCAATGACATTTAAATGAAGGTAAGTGAACATCATGTCTACATGTAAGGAGTTTGCAATGTTTTCTGCAAACCAAATGAGGATTCAAAGTACTCCGGTTCACGCTTGTATGATATCATCTGTTTCGTATTAGTTCCATTTAATTTATTTGAATCTGACAAAAGTCATCCCTTTCAGTCATGTAAGAGAGCAAAGTGAAACGATGTAAAGTGAACATTGGTGATTCTTGTATCTGTCAGTGTTTTAAAATCATATTACAACTACAGATATATCCATATTTCTGTTGGTGCTATTACATAACCATGGAAGTAAATCATTATGTGTATGGCAGAAATCTTTATGTGTTTCAGGTGATAGACGTTTGCCTCTACTAATCATGTGTATGGCAGAAATCTTTACGTGTTTCAGGTGATAGACGTTTGTCTCTACTAATCATGTGTATAACGGAAATCTTTATGTGTTTCAGGTGATATACGTTTGCCTCTACTAATCATGTGTATGGCGGAAATCTTTACGTGTTTCAGGTGATAGACGTTTGTCTCTACTAATCATGTGTATGGCGGAAATCTTTATGTGTTTCAGGTGATAGACGTTTGTCTCTACTAATCATGTGTATAACGGAAATCTTTACGTGTTTCAGGTGATTGACGTTTGCCTCTACTAATCATGTGTATAACGGAAATCTTTACGTGTTTCAGGTGATAGACGTTTGTCTCTACTAATCATGTGTATGGCAGAAATCTTTATGTGTTTCAGGTGATATACGTTTGTCTCTACTAATCATGTATATGGCGGAAATCTTTACGTGTTTCAGGTGATAGACGTTTGCCACTACTAATCATGTATATGACGGAAATCTTTATGTGTTTCAGGCGATAGACATTTACGTCTTCTAATCATGTGTATGGCAGAAATCTTTATGTGTTTCAGGTGATAGACGTTTGCCTCTACTAATCATGTGTATAACGGAAATCTTTATGTGTTTCAGGTGATATACGTTTGCCTCTACTAATCATGTATATGGCGGAAATCTTTACGTGTTTCAGGTGATAGACGTTTGCCACTACTAATCATGTATATGGCGGAAATCTTTATGTGTTTCAGGTGATAGACGTTTGTCTCTACTAATCATGTATATGGCGGAAATCTTTATGTGTTTCAGGTGATAAATGTTTGTCTCTACTAATCATATGTATGGCAGAAATCTTTATGTGTTTCAGGTGATAGACGTTTGCCTCTACTAATCATGTGTATAACGGAAATCTTTATGTGTTTCAGGTGATATACGTTTGCCTCTACTAATCATGTATATGGCGGAAATCTTTACGTGTTTCAGGTGATAGACGTTTGCCACTACTAATCATGTATATGGCGGAAATCTTTATGTGTTTCAGGTGATAGACGTTTGTCTCTACTAATCATGTATATGGCGGAAATCTTTATGTGTTTCAGGTGATAAATGTTTGTCTCTACTAATCATATGTATGGCAGAAATCTTTATGTGTTTCAGGTGATAGACGTTTGCCTCTACTAATCATGTGTATAACGGAAATCTTTATGTGTTTCAGGTGATATACGTTTGCCTCTACTAATCATGTATATGGCGGAAATCTTTACGTGTTTCAGGTGATAGACGTTTGCCACTACTAATCATGTATATGGCGGAAATCTTTATGTGTTTCAGGTGATAGACGTTTGTCTCTACTAATCATGTATATGGCGGAAATCTTTATGTGTTTCAGGTGATAAATGTTTGTCTCTACTAATCATATGTATGGCAGAAATCTTTATGTGTTTCAGGTGATAGACGTTTGCCTCTACTAATCATGTATATGGCGGAAATCTTTATGTGTTTCAGGTGATAGACGTTTGTCTCTACTAATCATGTATATGGCGGAAATCTTTATGTGTTTCAGGTGATAGACATTTGCCACTACTAATCATGTGTATGACGGAAATCTTTATGTGTTTCAGGTGATAAATGTTTGTCTCTACTAATCATGTGTATGGCAGAAATCTTTACGTGTTTCAGGTGATAGACGTTTGCCACTACTAATCATGTGTATGGCAGAAATCTTTATGTGTTTCAGGTGATAAATGTTTGTCTCTACTAATCATATGTATGGCAGAAATCTTTATGTGTTTCAGGTGACAGACGTTTGCCACTACTAATCATGTGTATGGCAGAAATCTTTATGTGTTTCAGGTGATAAATGTTTGTCTCTACTAATCATGTGTATGGCAGAAATCTTTACGTGTTTCAGGTGATAGACGTTTGCCACTACTAATCATGTGTATGGCAGAAATCTTTATGTGTTTCAGGTGATAAATGTTTGTCTCTACTAATCATGTATATGGCAGAAATCTTTACGTGTTTCAGGTGATAGACGTTTGTCTCTACTAATCATGTGTATGGCAGAAATCTTTACGTGTTTCAGGTGATAGACGTTTGCCACTACTAATCATGTGTATGACGGAAATCTTTACGTGTTTCAGGTGATAGACGTTTGTCTCTACTAATCATGTGTATGGCAGAAATCTTTATGTGTTTCAGGTGATAGACGTTCGCTTCTACTAATCATGTGTATGGCGGAGGTCTTTATGTGTTTCAGGTGATAGACGTTCGCTTCTACTAATCATGTGTATGGTGGAGGTCTTTATGTGTTTCAGGTGATAGACGTTTGTCTCTACTAATCATGTGTATGGTGGAGGTCTTTATGTGTTTCAGGTGATAGACGTTCGCTTCTACTAATCATGTGTATGACGGAAATCTTTACGTGTTTCAGGTGATAGACGTTTGCCACTACTAATCATGTGTATGGCGGAGGTCTTTATGTGTTTCAGGTGATAGACGTTCGCTTCTACTAATCATGTGTATGGTGGAGGTCATTATGTGTTTCAGGTGATAGACGCTTGTATCTACTCATCATGTGTATGGTGGAGGTCTTTATGTGTTTCAGGTGATAGACGTTTGCCACTACTAATCATGTATATGGCGGAAATCTTTATGTGTTTCAGGTGATAGACGTTTGTCTCTACTAATCATGTATATGGCGGAAATCTTTATGTGTTTCAGGTGATAAATGTTTGTCTCTACTAATCATATGTATGGCAGAAATCTTTATGTGTTTCAGGTGATATACGTTTGTCTCTACTAATCATGTATATGGCGGAAATCTTTATGTGTTTCAGGTGATAGACGTTTGTCTCTACTAATCATGTATATGGCGGAAATCTTTATGTGTTTCAGGTGATAGACATTTGCCACTACTAATCATGTGTATGACGGAAATCTTTATGTGTTTCAGGTGATAAATGTTTGTCTCTACTAATCATGTGTATGGCAGAAATCTTTACGTGTTTCAGGTGATAGACGTTTGCCACTACTAATCATGTGTATGGCAGAAATCTTTATGTGTTTCAGGTGATAAATGTTTGTCTCTACTAATCATATGTATGGCAGAAATCTTTATGTGTTTCAGGTGACAGACGTTTGCCACTACTAATCATGTGTATGGCAGAAATCTTTATGTGTTTCAGGTGATAAATGTTTGTCTCTACTAATCATGTGTATGGCAGAAATCTTTACGTGTTTCAGGTGATAGACGTTTGCCACTACTAATCATGTGTATGGCAGAAATCTTTATGTGTTTCAGGTGATAAATGTTTGTCTCTACTAATCATGTGTATGGCAGAAATCTTTACGTGTTTCAGGTGATAGACGTTTGTCTCTACTAATCATGTGTATGGCAGAAATCTTTACGTGTTTCAGGTGATAGACGTTTGCCACTACTAATCATGTGTATGACGGAAATCTTTACGTGTTTCAGGTGATAGACGTTTGTCTCTACTAATCATGTGTATGGCAGAAATCTTTACGTGTTTCAGGTGATAGACGTTTGCCTCTACTAATCATGTGTATGGCGGAAATCTTTATGTGTTTTAGGTGATAGACGTTTGTCTCTACTAATCATGTGTATGGCAGAATTCTTTACGTGTTTCAGGTGATAGAAGTTTGCCTCTACTAATCATGTGTATGGCAGAAATCTTTACGTGTTTAGGTGATAGACGTTTGTCTCTACTAATCATGTGTATGGCAGAAATCTTTACGTGTTTAGGTGATAGACGTTTGTCTCTACTAATCATGTGTATGACGGAAATCTTTACGTGTTTCAGGTGATAGACGTTTGTCTCTACTAATCATGTATATGGCGGAAATCTTTATGTGTTTCAGGTGATAGACATTTGCCACTACTAATCATGTGTATGACGGAAATCTTTATGTGTTTCAGGTGATAAATGTTTGTCTCTACTAATCATGTGTATGGCAGAAATCTTTACGTGTTTCAGGTGATAGACGTTTGCCACTACTAATCATGTGTATGGCAGAAATCTTTATGTGTTTCAGGTGATAAATGTTTGTCTCTACTAATCATATGTATGGCAGAAATCTTTATGTGTTTCAGGTGACAGACGTTTGCCACTACTAATCATGTGTATGGCAGAAATCTTTATGTGTTTCAGGTGATAAATGTTTGTCTCTACTAATCATGTGTATGGCAGAAATCTTTACGTGTTTCAGGTGATAGACGTTTGCCACTACTAATCATGTGTATGGCAGAAATCTTTATGTGTTTCAGGTGATAAATGTTTGTCTCTACTAATCATGTATATGGCAGAAATCTTTACGTGTTTCAGGTGATAGACGTTTGTCTCTACTAATCATGTGTATGGCAGAAATCTTTACGTGTTTCAGGTGATAGACGTTTGCCACTACTAATCATGTGTATGACGGAAATCTTTACGTGTTTCAGGTGATAGACGTTTGTCTCTACTAATCATGTGTATGGCAGAAATCTTTATGTGTTTCAGGTGATAGACGTTCGCTTCTACTAATCATGTGTATGGCGGAGGTCTTTATGTGTTTCAGGTGATAGACGTTCGCTTCTACTAATCATGTGTATGGTGGAGGTCTTTATGTGTTTCAGGTGATAGACGTTTGTCTCTACTAATCATGTGTATGGTGGAGGTCTTTATGTGTTTCAGGTGATAGACGTTCGCTTCTACTAATCATGTGTATGACGGAAATCTTTACGTGTTTCAGGTGATAGACGTTTGCCACTACTAATCATGTGTATGGCGGAGGTCTTTATGTGTTTCAGGTGATAGACGTTCGCTTCTACTAATCATGTGTATGGTGGAGGTCATTATGTGTTTCAGGTGATAGACGCTTGTATCTACTCATCATGTGTATGGTGGAGGTCTTTATGTGTTTCAGGTGATAGACGTTTGCCACTACTAATCATGTATATGGCGGAAATCTTTATGTGTTTCAGGTGATAGACGTTTGTCTCTACTAATCATGTATATGGCGGAAATCTTTATGTGTTTCAGGTGATAAATGTTTGTCTCTACTAATCATATGTATGGCAGAAATCTTTATGTGTTTCAGGTGATATACGTTTGTCTCTACTAATCATGTATATGGCGGAAATCTTTATGTGTTTCAGGTGATAGACGTTTGTCTCTA
This sequence comes from Haliotis asinina, assembly GCF_037392515.1. Classification (NCBI taxonomy): domain Eukaryota; kingdom Metazoa; phylum Mollusca; class Gastropoda; order Lepetellida; family Haliotidae; genus Haliotis; species Haliotis asinina. The sequence goes on along the minus strand of NC_090283.1, from coordinate 19,947,196 downwards.
CTAATCATGTATATGGCGGAAATCTTTATGTGTTTCAGGTGATAGACATTTGCCACTACTAATCATGTGTATGACGGAAATCTTTATGTGTTTCAGGTGATAAATGTTTGTCTCTACTAATCATGTGTATGGCAGAAATCTTTACGTGTTTCAGGTGATAGACGTTTGCCACTACTAATCATGTGTATGGCAGAAATCTTTATGTGTTTCAGGTGATAAATGTTTGTCTCTACTAATCATATGTATGGCAGAAATCTTTATGTGTTTCAGGTGACAGACGTTTGCCACTACTAATCATGTGTATGGCAGAAATCTTTATGTGTTTCAGGTGATAAATGTTTGTCTCTACTAATCATGTGTATGGCAGAAATCTTTACGTGTTTCAGGTGATAGACGTTTGTCTCTACTAATCATGTGTATGGCAGAAATCTTTACGTGTTTCAGGTGATAGACGTTTGCCACTACTAATCATGTGTATGACGGAAATCTTTACGTGTTTCAGGTGATAGACGTTTGTCTCTACTAATCATGTGTATGGCAGAAATCTTTACGTGTTTCAGGTGATAGACGTTTGCCTCTACTAATCATGTGTATGGCGGAAATCTTTATGTGTTTTAGGTGATAGACGTTTGTCTCTACTAATCATGTGTATGGCAGAATTCTTTACGTGTTTCAGGTGATAGAAGTTTGCCTCTACTAATCATGTGTATGGCAGAAATCTTTACGTGTTTAGGTGATAGACGTTTGTCTCTACTAATCATGTGTATGGCAGAAATCTTTACGTGTTTAGGTGATAGACGTTTGTCTCTACTAATCATGTGTATGACGGAAATCTTTACGTGTTTCAGGTGATAGACGTTCGCTTCTACTAATCATGTGTATGACGGAAATCTTTACGTGTTTCAGGTGATAGACGTTTGTCTCTACTAATCATGTATATGACGGAAATCTTTACGTGTTTCAGGTGATAGACGTTTGTCTCTACTAATCATGTGTATGAGGGAAATCTTTACGAGTTTAGGTGATAGACGTTTGTCTCTACTAATCATGTGTATGACGGAAATCTTTATGTGTTTCAGGTGATTGACGTTTGTCTCTACTAATCATGTGTATGGCGGAAATCTTTATGTGTTTCAGGTGATAGACGTTTGTCTCTACTAATCATGTGTATGGCGGAAATCTTTACGTGTTTCAGGTGATTGACGTTTATCTCTACTAATCATGTGTATGGCGGAAATCTTTACGTGTTTCAGGTGATAGACGTTTGTCTCTACTAATCATGTGTATGACGGAAATCTTTACGTGTTTCAGGTGATAGACGTTTGTCTCTACTAATCATGTGTATGGCGAAAATCTTTATGTGTTTCAGGTGATAGACGTTTATCTCTACTAATCATGTGTGTGGCGGAAATCTTTATGTGTTTCAGGTGATAGACGTTTGTCTCTACTAATCATATGTATGGCGGAAATCTTTATGTGTTTCAGGTGATAGACGTTTGTCTCTACTAATCATATTTATGGCGGTAATCTTTATGTGTCTCTAGTGATAGACGTTTGTCTCTACTAATCATGTATATGGCGGAAATCGTGTCAGACCACGGTAAAGATAGTAATGTAAATGGTTACGTGGTGGCTATTTGAGCTCAAAACAGAAGTGGACATTAAAATATTCATACGAGATCTTGAACAAGCTTTCTCTGCATAGTATCAGCGTAATTCTCAAATCAGCATAGAGCATTTTGGCAGATCCTATTTGCAAGTCTTTGTGATAAAAATATACCCGACCGAGTGAAGTCGAACTGATGCGTATGAATTTGTCAACTTCAGAAAACTTTCCAGCTTCCAGGTGCAAGTGAACGACGTGACACTAGCTGTAGTTATGAAATTCCAGGTAAAGAATCAGTTTTCACAAATAAAACATGACGAACATACTTTATTAGATCGATAGTCACCTTCTGAGCGCAAGAAAAACATGTTTTCGTTTTTATATATATGCTCGCCATGAACAGATTTTCAAGGAAGCCAGGTGGAAACAATCACTAACCGAACGTGTTTTTATGGATTTTTTATATTCTCATCTCTTTGTGCTAGGGATTGCATCAAAGGCATTCTTTTACAAAATATGTCCGTTTTGTCAAGGAGTGTCAGGTTGTAGACTGTAAATCTTATAGCCCCTCGCTTCAAAGGCTACAAAATATATGATGCATAAACGTTTGTTTTTACTTGCAGCACAAATAGCTCCGAAAACACCTCGACTATCACTAATGACGGTGCCGTTGTCTTCGATACTCACGGCAGACTTCATTTTCCGTACCAAAATATCGCTCAAATCCATACCAGCAAATTATCAACAGAATCTTCTAAAGGGCACACTTTCCGAAATTGGAAACATGTACAAAAGTAATTGCTAAAGGTATAACCCATTGCAATGCCGTGTTGATTAAGTCCCACTTTCATGGTAGGCTGTCTGTGTGGGTGTTGGGGAGAACGTTAGTGAGGGCGGGTTGGAATTGCTGTGGTGATACTGCAGTCTGTGTCAGACTCAGATATCATGGCTGAATATGTCATATTGATTACTCTGAATATCTGAGTTACTCATTTACTAAACACACTTTATAGTATCACTGCTTGGTACTTTAGACATACATACGATTATAATGAAATCACATAAGGGATAACAACAGATGTTTTCCGGATACACAATGTTAAGTCCAGAGGATGGTGTTATTGCATCTCTAACTGGTTCTTGGTGAAATTTTCAGCCACGGATGTGGATGTGTGTTCCGTTTGGAATGAAGAATGACTAAATAAGACGGAATTCTTGCAATATGACTCTTTATTAGATAAAGATGACACATTCTGAAGAGCTAATTTTCCGATTCTAGAAACATAGCTTACATTAACTTGCAGTGCACACAACAAAACACTTGTTCAAGAAATGCAGGCAATCACCCTACACTAAAAATAAACTTCCTCTAAGCAGACATTACTGATAAAATGAAAGTAAAATAATAGTCCAGAAAATATCGATTTCTTTGATGTAAGAATATTTGCCCGATAGATTTGTTTCATGTCCAAGAGACGATGGACAGGCTGATCCGAAATTGCGTGGATGTCAGCTTTCTTCCTTATAAATATCTTAATAAAACATACTCTTTAAATCATAAATAACGTGGACGTAGTTTCTAGAAGTGCATCTATATATCATCTGCTTCTGTTAGGTGCTTATACTTGCAATTTCAACTGAGCCATGCTTCTAACGACTATCTACAGACTGGAACCTCATACGCCGAGCGTCAGCACAAACAGCTTATCGTTTTAGAGAACTCCTAACATCATCGGCGATTCATTCGTGCCATGTTTGCCAGTTTGATCCCGTTTATTCCAAATAAAATTTGTTTTAGCGGATAATCGATGCTGGATATTCTCTGTTGCTACAGTTGTATATCTACTTAGGATCTACTGATCAATTGACATATGGGATAGCTTGTCCCAGGAGACTGTACCAGACATTCTTTGATTTCTAAACTACGACAGACACGTTTATCAAACGGACGTTAAACACCATATGTTTTGCCGAATGAAGAGAGATCAACTTTCGTGATTGTATAAAATCTCATGCATCGTGCTGCATAAAATTGCACAGACTCAAGACGAATTGTGTTTAGGTCAAGTCAGAATGAACATGTGATATGTTCATTTTCCTTCTATCACGACAGTATACAAATCTCAAGATGTACAAGGACTTACGTCCACTTATGGTTTTTATGCCAAATGTGTTTTCTGTGCTGATAGAATAGGTAGGACAGTGCGCAAATGCCTCTTCGCGAACACCCGTGTCTAGAAAACCTGGTCTCCTCCAGATATTCATTTGTATCGTTTTCGCATCTGTATTTCCCATTTCCCAAAACGAAATTTGTTTCTGATGGTTGTCAAGATTGAATATTTATTTGCACTGGCCACGGGCTGTTCTTACAGATTGAGAATTAGATAAGCATAACAGTCTCAACACATTCCTGTGACCTGGCATCAATTTTCTGCCTGATTAAAGATTTTCTCTTAATTTTAGAATAGCATGATGTGCAAATTTTGCCTAAAATAAAGTTATTTGCAAGCAAACAAACCAGCATCGTCCATTAAAGAAAGTGGCATTTGCATGAATACAAAATATGCCTAACTGAAAGTGTTATTTGACTGAACAGATACAGAAGCTCCCGTTAGACAATTCAGAATTGTAACACACAAAGTTATGAATCCATGTTAGCATATGCGTGGATATTAGGTAACTAGTTGAAATTCCATTCCGTGACAACTGTCCATGCGAATACTGTATTTTGATTTCGTCATAGAATCTATTTAGAAACCCTAAAATAGAAATGTCTGATATCTTTTTCGTCACTCAGTCAAGTACTCATTCAAGCATGCATCCACTCAGTTTAAAATACCATCTCATAAGCTCACACATTCTGTTGCTATACAATGCAATTCTGTGCTATGTTCATTAAGTACATCTGATATCTAACATGACCAGAAATTAGAGAGAATTTAATTGTAACTGTTGTATTTTTCACTCATTGCTCACGTATTAAATGTGAATATTAGCAGACCATAACTCTTGATTCAAAGACATATGAACAGAAAGTATTTTGTCAAGTCACCATGGGCAGCAAGACAGGCTTAACGCTGTTTGCATTATTTGCTCCTGTGTCCGGTTGGAACTCAGTTAACCCTGATCCTGTATCATGTATCATCACCAACTCATGATCGTGTATGACAAGTGTGTGTGAATCGCCTCGATTCGTCTTGTCATATTAAATAACTAAAATGCAATGCGGTAATCATAAACCAAAAATTCTTCTTTATCCCTTCTGTTTTTGCTGGTTACAAATCTCATTGTGTTTAATAACGCTAAGTGTATAAAAAATAGACTACAGAGTAGATTTCATTAATACCATCAACATTGTTCACTTTGGAAATTCGATGAACACTGAGTTCAAAGTCACTATCATGAAATGCAGCACAGCAACAACATATGTATGTTTGGGTGTGTTATCGTGATTAAAAACAACACCAAAATAATTCGTTTGCGATTTTAATTTTAGTCTGATATCTTGAGGGCAAATCACATACTGAAGTACTCTTAGAGGATTCATGATGAATCAAAGAAAACCGACATCACTCTCTGTCCAGCTGGTGAAACACACAGTGCATTTTGCAGAGGAGGATCATTTTCCATCTTTGAGTGTTGTTTAGTACTTGATGACAGTGATGAACCGAAGATTCATCGAAGCTGATAAATCACTTCACTAAAGAAATTGGATCTCTTTCAAAGCGACGAGAATAGTGACGAGAACTGATGAACCAGACTTGTCTTTGATTCGGAAGCAATCTAGCGAGCAGAGAGCTTCAGTTCATTACTCAGACTATTCAAATTCTCTCATTACAATTATTTGCTAAGGTACGAGTGATGTGTGTTTTATCCGCAGGCCTTAGCGGTGGTAGTAGTTGGTTGTCTTGAGTGTGTGCGAAGCTCCTTCCTCCACCTTTGAAAATTTAGGAATGGCAAATGATATACTAGTATACAAAAGAATAAAAGCACAACACATAAATAAATTAACACAAACATAGTAAATCAACACATCTGTTACATGAATTCCGTTGGAATTGTATTAATGACTTGTTAGAATAAGAATGGGGTTAAAAGTGAAATTTCTGCTTCGGGTATGCTTGTCATACAATGAGTGTCAGAGTGAGTGAGTGAGTTAATATTTAACGTCACATCGGCAATATTTCAGCCATATCGTGACGGGAACAAAACACTGAAATGGAATACATGTGTATTATAAAAACCTGTCAACAAAGGGCTGTAAAACAACTAGAATATCACAGAAAAGAATGTAAAACTAGTAACTATACATAAAACAATTTATCTATAGAGGACAATATAATATGAAAATTGCTAACAACTGAAGGTAGATCTGCTTACTAGGACCATGGGGACTTACAGTACTTTTGCTACCGGCATGAACCCTAGCTGGATTTACATCATACCCTCAGCCGTCAAGAGTTTGGGAAATCGTGCTGTACAATAAAAAGACACTAACTCTACGATTAAGAACCTGGAAATTTAGAATTCACTTTGAATGTTTGTGGACTTACCTACCCTCTCAGGAGGACAACAGGTTTACAGTACTTCAAGCCCCCTTTGACGATACAGCCACTAACAAGCACAGTTACACTGACAGTCAGAATACCATGAAGCTACTAACATTCGGCTACGTTGCATTCCACACGGTTCAAGGGCCGACGTGACACGAGTCTGATCTCTAAATGCAAGTGACAACAATACCCCCAGTCTTCAGACAACGTTGCCTGTTTTTAAGGGTATACCACATGTAGTTCGAAACCTCTCCCAGACACTGACATCCATTGTCTGTGTTTAAGTATCTTGGTATCAAAGTGGCTCTCCATTATTATTTCTACGCAGGCGTTTGCTTCTTCCTCAACCATGTTCTTTTAATCCGAACAGAGAGATTTTGCAGTGATAATGTCAAACCCTCGCCGCTAATGGCCTGTCTGGAATGTACACCTTCGGTTAAATGGCATCGTTTACGTGACATTAGATGTCTGTTTATTAACATCAGTCTGAACATACCTGCAGTGGAAGCTGCGTCATGCCATAATGATTTGTCACTCATGTCCGAGGCTTAGACACGAAGAAGTATCTGGCCTAAAGAAAGAGTTCATTAATCCTACAAACAGTTTATTATATGCATTGTAATCCTTTTATATCCTATTTGGAGCTGTACTTCCTTTCCAAGAGACACAAGAAAAGTCTCTGAATAGTGGTTCCCAAACACCAATGGTATAATGGCATTTGTATGAAGATTCAACTCGCTTTTGGAAGAAGAACTCCCAAAGTCTTTCTCCTAGGTTCCTTTCCGATGCGCTCAAGGGGACGTAGGCCTTCTGTCAATTTGGGTTATGCAGCTGATACTAATCCATCATCTATCTGGAGTACTAGTTCGGATGCCAGTACTAATAGTACTGTATCTACTGCTGTAGTTATTTAGGTATTTAGGAGTGGAATGCGTAACAAAGCCAAGACGTACGGATGTCAACTTCTTTAATGTCAATAACACCACGTTTATAGTGCATGCTTGTTCACTCATCAAGTAGACTTCTTATGACGCTCTTGAAACTGCATGTTACCTTACATTTGTAACAAACAGAACACACTCTGGGGACCTTGGCTGTTGTTTAACAGTTTTTAGCTGTTGTTTATACATACACAAATTATGGCTGTTGTTAAACAAACAGGGATTGTGGTTATTGTTACAGATACAGAAATTGAAACTGTTACGCACAAAGAATTCGAAGTTATAGGTATTGTTGCACATACAAAATATGGCCATTATTACACAAAGAAATGATGGCTTCTGTTGCACAAAAAAAACAAAACATGATGGCTATTGTTATACATCAGGAAATTATGGCTATTACTACAGATTAGGAAATTATGGCTATTATTACACATCAGGGAATTATGGCTATTACTACACATCAAGGAATTATGGCTATTACTACACATCAAGGAATTATGGCTATTATCACACATCAAGGAATTATGGCTATTATTACACATCAGGGAATTATGGCTATTACTACACATCAAGGAATTATGGCTATTATTACACATCAGGGAATTATGGCTATTACTACACATCAAGAAATTATGGCTATTATTACACCTCTTGGAATTATGGCTATTACTACACATCAAGGCATTATGGCTATTATTACACATCAGGGAATTATGGCTATTACTACACATCAAGAAATTATGGCTATCACTACACATCAAGAAATGTATGGCTATTATTACACATCAGGAATTATGGGTAATATTACACATCAATAAATTATGGCTATTATTACACCTCAAGGAATTATGGCTATTACTACACATTAAGGTATTATGGCTATTATTACACATCAGGGAATTATGGCTATTACTACATATCAAGGTATTATGGTTATTATTACACATCAGGGAATTATGGCTATTAATACACATCAAGGTATTATGGCTATTATTACACATCAGGGAATTATGGCTATTACTACATATCAAGAAATTATGGCTATTACTACACATCAAGAAATTATGGCTATTACTACACATCAAGGAATTATGGCTATTAATACACATCAAGAAATTATGGCTATTATTACACATCAGGAATTATGGCTATTATTACACATCAAGAAATTATGGCTATTAATACACATCAAGGAATTATGGCTATCACTACACATCAAGAAATTATGGCTATTACCACACAACAAGAAATTATGGCTGTTATTACACATCAAGAAATTATGGACATTACTACACACCAAGGAATTATGGCTGTTACTACACATCAAGAAATTATGGCTATTAATACACATCAAGGAATTATGGCTATTACTACACATCAAGAAATTATGGCTATTATTACACATCAAGAAATTATGGCTGTTTTTACACATCAAGGAATTATGGCTATTACTACACATCAAGAAATTATGGCTACTGGTAGTGGTGTTATTTTTTATATCAAAAGATATTCAGGTGAGTTTCTCTATGTACCTCGCAACATAACACTCTGTCAATATGTTGTGATGGACGATATCCCATTGCAGCTATCAAAGGGTCTCCCCTCGCGTTTCAATTAGCCAGGATTCGACTTCTTTCGAACAACAACAACAAAAAAAAAAAAAAAACAAGGTGGCGAGTGAAAATCTTGGGGACCTGTATTCACGTACTACATGAGTACTTGAATCATTCTTTTGAACCTGAAAATTAAATGGATTTTTTTCTGATCTAATTCATCTTTCTTTAGAACTGGGATGAGAAATCCCCGAAAAAGAACCACAATATATCATTGTGTATGACTACGTATCGCATTTCTTTTGATTCGTAGAATATATACGAAACTAAACTTCCTATAATCGCATGATATCCCTGTTGAAAGTCCGACGCAACCAAATGCATTGATGAAACTGGAAGCCTAGACTCGTCGCCTTCTGCGACTGTTAGACACAGATGGAGATCTGTACCACCCAATTACTACTACGTTGTTGGTGGTAATACCGTTCGCAGAGTCACTCAGTATAGACTCCGAGGCACACCAGATGCTAAAAACGTCAAACTCCTCGTGTGAAGACTTATGAGCGTTCTGGAGATATTTTTGGAACTGTGTAGAGACATAACCATACTGAAACAGAGAAGCCATAAGCGATTTTTTCTATGATTCACAATAGACACTTCAATTTGATTTTGTGACCACTTCATAAAGAAACATCTTACACTCTATTAGTTGCCACATCTTTTTCGCTTATTGATCACTTGATCACGCAAATTAAATACAACACAAATGTCTCACAACAGGGCCAATTAGCTGTTTCTGTCAAGTTTCCTCCAATATAATTTGCTTTCTCTAAAGAATTCCACAATTTAAGAAATAGCCTCAAGTGCTACTTTCTCGAGGGTTGAACTGGAGAAAGTGTAAATGGAAAATCTCGAAGACGCGTACTCATACACGTGTCTCTGATTGCAGCAAATGTTCTCCACGAAAGGCCTGACGTTACAGTGCGTTTCACGACAGTCTTCCTAGGTGGGAGTCAGAAATAATAGCTCAGTTGTAATCGTTCTTATGCGATTGCACCATGAGAATCTTATTGAAAATATACAAAGTTCGGGCTGTATGAACTCATGAATACGTACCTCACTGCGCGGCAACAGACGTCAATTAACCGCTAGCGCAAACTACACTGGCATCAGCTCATCAACCGCGTAAAAGAACGGTTGCAAAGTAATCCTGACACATGGCTTCACAATCATGCGACAACTGCGTAGTAAGTTCATCCCCGTTCTTCACATTTGGAATCTCAGAGCTTGGTAAACGATTTACTGAGATGAAGGTGCTGGGCGCGTGGTGGACTCATTATATAACCATTACATTATTCTTAGCTTCTGCCTCAATTTGCTGTCTTAAAGAAACATGTCACTTAAGAAATGGTTTTCATTTACACGGATGCTATGTTTCATCTTTCTCCACACATTGATTTCACGCGTGAAGGCTGGAGATATCAAGGAGCTAGACAGACATTACAGAGTAAGTTTACATTTTATTTGTCTTTATACATCTTTCGAAACCTTCCCTACACTGGTTAGCAATATATAGATAAGCTAGAAAACATTCAATTCTTGCATCTTCATAACATCAATACCAGTTTGATTGCTAAAGAGACAAAACAAGATAGCCAGAAACCTCGGAGATAATGAAGCTATATTTTGCAGACTGCGTCAGTCACCTCTGATACGTGTGACACGATGTCGGGCTTACTTACGAAGTAGCTTACTGCTTCTACTGGCAACTGTTTGTATTCCTTACCGTAGAGGACTTAAGTTGGGTTAGTTCCACGGAGATGAACTGTCTGGAAATGAGAAGAGCACACAAAAGGAGAAGAACACAACAAACAACACATTTTAAGTCACTGAAACTGTCAAAGCACGTCTCCATTTTCACAAATTCTTCGTCAGAATGGAATCATTTTTTCATCAAGCTATGTATTGATATTATTGACCAATTCGAAACACTTTCTTTGACGTTATCCGTGTTTCTTAAAAGAGACTCACTCAAAATACCCATCTACATAATCATGAAGGGTGCGCTAGGTGTACATGGATCAACAGCACTTATCCATTAATGATCCTAACCTGTTCACAACTATCATAGACATCATGTTCCATACAGTTTTGTTATTCCATATTGTACTCGAATTGTTAGTTTCGGTATCTCCTAGTTTCTGGGTCATTATGAGAGTAATCGGGTTTAGAAGACAGGCACACAACCATTCTGAAAACCTTGGTAAGGTACAACATCCTAGGATGCGGAGTTCGGGAAGTCCTGTGTGCTGTGTGTAGAAGAGAAAACTCCGGAGTTGATTATCAGCCGCTCCATCTGACTGCGCCATGATCACCCGAACTCCCTTTACTGCACATACATATGTTAATCTGTAAAGTATAAGATCGTAATAAGAACTATAGCAAGGATAGAGTCTACCAGCCTCTTTCAATTGGGCCAAGGAAAGGCTCAACCATACAGGTCAGTAGACAAACAAATTACATATGTCTTTATCCTATCATAATTAGACTTTGTGAACACCTTCTTAAGGGATCTTTTATATTAGGATCTGCTCAAAATAGGCCGAAGAACTTGACGTTTGTAAAGCACTGACAGTTTCTTAGACATGCTTAAGACAGTTTCATTTTTTTAAAGATGCTACTAGGACGTTCGTGTGCGAAACAAAATAAGAACGTTCTAATGAAGGCAAGAAAATTAAAGACTGAGTAAACGTGTTCTTGAAGGATGCTGCATCTGACACAGAATGTACACGGCTTTGCTGACGTATTGTGACATCAGACTGACGTATTGTGCAAGTTGTGAGAAAGTTCGAATGCGTTTATCGTGCTTGTGTGCACATTTGAGAAAATATTGTCAGACTGTCAACAGGAGAGCCGAGGTTCCGGATAGCGGCTAAGAGAGCGTTAATTACTGTACAGTCATTTGGGCGGTCTTTCTTTTGCTGCTATACGGAGGACAATTCCGCCGGATTAGAGGGCGTGTAAATGCTCATAAATCAACTAGCTTCCCCTTCGGACCAAGTTCTAGTACCGATATTGAGAGGATACCGGATTGGAGGACTGAAGGTTAAGAGGACTCCACTGTATATGAGCTATCATCTAGCAGGCTTTTATGGGGTATCCAAGAGGCCGCGAAGAGAAATAACATGAAATCAACTTTGATGTATGGCTTATATGTCTGTGATTTTTTAGATCTTTATTTTTTTTATCTATTTATTTTTATCATATTACTAAGGGTATTATCCTTTTAGTATGGGAGAAAAACGTAGACTGTAGACATCTGGCTCTGAGAAACGTAGACATCTGCCTCTGAGAAACGTGTATATGGGTAGAAGCGCCGTGCTGCAAAGTAAGAGTCAACCCCAGTAGGACAAGGAGATGGCTCTTATATTCCAAGGAGGACATCTGTCGCATCATAGGCCCAGAGTGACGTTAGGTCCAGGCCTGAGTCCAAACTGGCTGGGGTGTGCACTGGACTGCTGCCGAGACTGTGTCTGTTCCACTCAATGGGAAATGTCCCCTCTGCTTGCAGTGCTAGCGGAGGTGTGCACTCGACTGCTGCTGAGACTGTGTCCGTGTCTTAATCTACCTCTGTCGTTCTGTCCTCTCCCTATGTCTCGGAGTCCTGGGTTTATATGTGCTTTGTGTCCCTTGACCGGTCAGCCAGGGGGCAAGAAGAAGTCATTGTTTCCCCTCTGTTATCTTGCGGCATCTTGATGGGTAAACATACCATACCTTTGACCGGTCAAACAGGGGTCAGATATATTATCATTTCTCCCCGGTGGCAACTTGTGACCACTTATTTGTCGCCCTATCTTTCACCGCTGTTGTCACTGCGGTTTATGAGGGTCTTCTGCTTGTTCTGCAATTTAAGAGGGTACTTCAAGAACCCTTTCAAGAGTCCTTCCTTGGTCATTCTGTGGTCACTCAGTTGTAAACCAGTGCAGTCAACTTGTGTGTCGTTCTGTCCCTGACCTGTCCCTGACCTCCTGTCCTTGATCTGTCCCTGACCTACTGTCCCTGACCTGTCCCTGACCTGTCCCTGACCTGTCCCTGACCTCCTGTCCCTGACCCAGGGTCCACAAGGCTGACTTGCTGTTATAGCTGGCGTCCATCGCCTAACCAACCGATTCCAGCAAATAAACTAACGTAACTTTGCCTGGCTTTTGAGCTTTGGTTTATACGTATTTGTATTTGGTAAGCATGGTCAATGCCAACGTTAAAAGTGACTGTGAAATGGGTTTCCCTTTTTAGTTTCAGTGTCAGCAAATCAACTTAAAAAGTGTATGATATATTTTTGTGAAAGATATATACTCCGAAAACAGGAAAGCCTCACTTTTCAATATCAGTTTGAAGTGAATATTCCATCTTTAGAAGACCTTTGATCAACAACAGGGATCAACAACATGAACATCAGTCTACGCAGTTGGGATACAACGGCATGTGCCAACCCAGTCAGCGAGCCTGACCCCATCCCGTTAGTCACCTCTTATGACAAGCATGTTTTACTGAAGGCTTTTTCAAACCCGGCTCATCACGGCGCTCCTCGAAACCGGCGTACAGAAACAAGGGTATAGCGCGCTCAAAGCAACGTGTGCTGGTTGTACTGTCGTATTAAATCCTCCAGAACATCAGCCGCGGTCAAAGACCCAGCTTCACGGGTGGATCTTGCTGTAATTTGATTTCTTTCTTATTACAAAATTGTTGTGTACAAAACTCACATTTTCTGCCAATAACATTAAAGCTTCTATTAAATACTGTCATTTCAGATGAAGCTAATCAGCCACAATCACAGGCATTGCATATTCATGCTCTATATGAAACACATATGTGCAGATAATGAGAAAGAAAGGCAACATGGGCTCTGTACTGTCTTTGAAGTAATTCCTTGCATTTGTCCCTATTTTACACAGCCAACACTAGATAATGTAAACAGCAATCTCTGAGCAATTATTTAAAGCAACTTGGGTGTCTATATATTTATGTATGTGTTGTTTACAGAAATGGTTCTTGAAACGTAGTACACTGACCTTAACGTTGAAATATACAGCCCAGATTGGAACTGCATGAAGATGGAAAACTTTGGTCCGAAGACATATCAAACTAATCACGCACGATTGGCACGTGAACTCTTAGTGGCAACATCTTAGTGGCAACATCTTAGTGGCAACATCTGTGCTCTGTTGGAAAACATTGGGCATACGTTCGTTTATGTTTGGATATCTGTGGGCTTCATGATCCCTCGGCCTCACTGACCGTAACAACGGAACAGAACTTCCGTTAGAAATATATACACTTGAAATTTATCTGTCATGTACCATTACAAGTTAATCGAATGACATTTGCATGATACATGTAGAATCAGCATTATATGCCTTACATCAACATTCAATAAACATTTGTCATTTATTTAATTTTGAGCTACCTTGTGAAATTAGTGTATGATTCAATTTGCCGACAGTGAAGTTTCACGAGAAGGATACTGGCAAGACAGATCCTAAATTTCTTAAATATTTCCACCGGACCGCATGATCTTTAAAATAAATTCTTGCAGGTAAGTACCTTCATCCTGGCTGCTCCTTCTGTCTTGCCTATCCTCGTGGTTAAGGCAAAAACAAGCTCTTTTCATGGTCAACTTCCTTATCGCAATGAGTGAGATATTTCCTTGTAGGTACTAACACAGTTATCAAGCATGTGATTCGAAACGTCGCACTTATTACCACTAAAGAAGTTGACTGTCAACAGAACTTGATTTTACTTCACCTTTACAACTTCTAAAATGTCTTTCAACGAAGATATCCTCGTGGTTCTAGCAACGCACATTGATGACTCACAAATTAAAATACCAATATAAGCAGGACGCGCTTACCGCTTAATTGAACGCATAGTGTTTTCAATGACTTTCAGTAATACATTAATATTATGTTCATTATGCTAAATACAATCTGGTTTGAAGGATAAGTGGCGCTGGATATTCTCTGTTGTTGTTATGTACGAAGAACTATTGAGACCAGGAGCCCAGCAGAGGAGACGAGTAATTGATATATGAGATAGGTTGTCCCTCGGGATATCCAGACAATCTCTAATGTCACCAGACATGTTAGTCAAGAGAACCAACAAGCGTCTCACGTTTCGCTAAAATTAAGTTTCAGTTGCCGCTTGTCAAACCAGACTGAGGTCCTTGGATCAAACTGCGACCCTTTTCTAACAGCATTCCCGAGGCTCTAATATATATATATATATATATATATATATATATATATATATATATATATATATATATATATATATATATATATATATATATATATATATATATATATATATATGTGCATTGGTCAACTGTATAATATAACACGAATGAAAGGCGATACATGTAATCAATTAATCATGTTTTAATGTCCCGATATACATTTAAAATGGAAAAAGATTGAAGATGTTCGCTAGAATGAAGTCTTTCAAACTATGTACAGTCACACTCACAAACAGGCCTATACACACAACTATGCCTCCACTTTTCATAATCGAGAACATGACGTCAAGTCCCATGCAAACACAGACGGAACAGTTTCGTCTTGGCTACAAATCATTTTCAGGCAGCCATGTATTCACTCTTTCAATCCCTCAAGTGTGTGTCAACTCACAACAGTTATGATCATTTTCAGTTGCTCAGTAATTAGATGTTTGCGGATCTTCCATGTACGTGTCCCGATCAATACTACGAACGTGACAGAAACAGCACACATATGTAGGTAAGGACCATGATTTGGGGAAAGACAAAACATAAAGCGAACAAACAAATGAGATATGTACTAAAAAACCCAAAAACCCAACAAATTTCACTCGTTTTCTTATGGCGAGGCAGTAATTTCTGGTTCTATCAGAAAATCCTTTTATCGTTTGTGTCATCCCTTTAAAGTAAAGCTAACATCAACGCTGGAGATGAATCAGTCTTTAGCTGCGAATATGGATTGAGTAGGGCCTAAAAGAAAGTGAGAACAATTACATACATGGCTGTAGAGACACCAGGATGTAATGGAAAGGGAAGAGACGGTAAGAGCCTGTAAATGCAAACACCGTTATCACTGCCATGACATATTTTGTTTTAGTATAACATAGATTATCATCAGGTATGTATTTGGGCAATTGGTTTACGTTAATACTTTTTCTGATTTGCTTTTTTCTTTTTCAGCGTGAGTTAAAATTGACTAAATCCTTTTCAGAACTTGATTGAAAGTTAATAGTAATTGTGTCCTGCACAACCCGCAAGTGAACACCTTGTGAGACAATGCATTGACGTCAGCAAACTGAGGATTGCGCTATATGTCGCAATAACAGTCGACTCCTCGGGCAAGGTTAACAGAGAGATAAAATCATATTTAAAGGAAGTAAATATCACGTTAAAGATGTTTCTACTAAAAACAGAAAGTCAACCAGAAGCTTTCTCACAAAAATGTTGAAACATCACGTTTCCAAGATTACTTTATATTTCATGACAGTATATACTATCCACTGTGACAAGATTAGGAAGATTTGGTTCTGATGTGTGTCGAGTATGTGGTGCAAGGTCCAATATTATTAGATGGAGAGAGATGCTGTTATCTGTTTATTGTGTAGATATGTTCATTTTACGATGCTTTCGCTCAAGTTAGACTCCCACTAAACAAACCTCCGTTACATCTGGAGGTGCTATTATATATCAATTTAATGAATCATGTTACGGTTTAGAAACAACTGAGAACAACTTATGAGCAAAATAGAACCAGCAAACTAGAACTCAGACAATTTTATAATCGTCAATCATATATTGAATAAACATTAAAAAAGGTTATAATAAATGGCAGTACAGATTTCCAAGACAGTACAATCTTGAAATAATTAATCTAAAATATTGGATCACAAATCTAAATATCAACTCACCAAATTCTATGATATACCCAATAAGTTCTGACAAGATTATGAAATGTTTGATGCACTTTGCAGAAGATGTTTTTGTTCTTGGTGCCAAGTTCCCAACAGCAGAATTGACGTTTCAATTATATGCATACATGGCCTTGTGTTACAGTTAATGGTATAAGAACGGAAAAAGGGTATAAGAAACGTTCATATTCAGTATCATGTACTGACCAAAGAG
This sequence comes from Haliotis asinina, assembly GCF_037392515.1. Lineage (NCBI taxonomy): Eukaryota > Metazoa > Mollusca > Gastropoda > Lepetellida > Haliotidae > Haliotis > Haliotis asinina. The sequence continues at coordinate 19,930,367 of NC_090283.1, read as the reverse complement.
CAAGATACAATGATTGATAATAGAGGTTTCTAGTACAATGCAGTTGAGTGAAATCTAAGGCAATGGATCACAAATGTAATATGAACTCACCAAATCTTGGTTTTCAGTGAGAAACAGTTCTACTGAATCTTTTACAGCGAGAGACCTTAAATGTAGGTCAAGCAGCCTTTATATACACAGTCACTGATTCTTCAGTCTTCCACCGAAGTATGGAACCTTCACGATTGGCCTCGTTTTCACCAACAGTCAAAACACACACCCAACGGAAGATTGATTACACTGAGGCAACTCTAAAGCGCTACCTTGAAAAGCGTGCCGCTAAAACACTATTACCGTGATAAGAAATGTGACCCAATGATAACTATCCCTTAATCAGTAATAATACACATTACAGAAAGCACACTCTCATAACACTTGGCATTGCTGAAAATATCATGCCAAACTGAATTGCACAATAATCCTTTCTAAAAGGGCTCCCACCGCCATATAGTTTGCATATTGCCGCAATATTGGTTAAACAACCAATGTAAGAAGACCCAGGACGTTTTAGGGATACTCGCACGTATAGTATTCCCAGAAATTATTGAGAATCATGTTGCGTCATGTAACTCATTACGTTCATTAACTTCTTAATTTTACTTACATAAACATGTTAAAACATCATCATTTTACAGTCTCAGTCTTGTTTTAGTACTTTGTTAGACCTCCTCGCTCAGCAATGCATGCCTGAATACGCCTAGGCAAACTACCTATCAAAGTTTGTAGGTAATCGTGTGACAGGGTATCCCAATATTGGACCACCTCGGCCTTCATATCTTCAATATTTCACAGTCCTTTTTGGTTTATTCTGTCCTTCATGACTCCCCACACATTCTCAATTGGGTTTAGGTCTGGGCTGTAACTGGGCCAGTCTAAAACTTGAACATTTTCGCCCGACAACCACTGTTTTGTGTAGCGCGCAGTGTGTTTTGGGTCATGATCATGCTGGAAATGTTTGTGCTGCCGGAAGAAGGTGACCATTTAGAATGTCAACGTATCTTTCTTTTGTCAAGTTTCCAGTGAAAACACACAATGGCGTCACTCCGATATGCCACCCCACATGTGAAACTTCGGGCTATGTTTTGGTCGCTGGTAGATAGGTTTGACAGTATCTTTGGTCCAAATTTTCACACAATTAGGGAAAAGCCAAACAGAATTTCATCCGAAAAGAAAACATTATCCCAATCTTGATTTTCATGAGCCCGACACCAGTTTAAACGTTTTTCCTTTTGTGCATCTTTCATCAACGGCGAGGGAATTCCACGTTTTTTCACCCAATTAAGTCTCTGTAATTCCTGCCTAACTGTTTCATTGCATACCTGAGGACTTCCTCTGGTAATCATTTCATTTCTGATGTTCTCAACACTTTTCAATTTGCCCCTACTCACAATCTGCCCAAGTCTTCGGCGATCCACAACACTGAATTTCCTAGGCCGACCTGCCCCTGCTTTGTGCTCTATCCCGGTTCCTGTTTGAATATTCTTCAAAGTTCTGTATACTATAGACAGAGGAATACCATGTCTACAAGCTAACACTTTAGCATCAGCCTCACCCCTTTCAAAATCATCTAGAATGAGCTTTCTTTTCTCTCTTGCTGTAAATCACAGGAAGCCGTCTGCTCAGACAAGGGAGATAACTCTTGACGTAATGAGCTGCCTTCTAAGCCTTCAAGAGTTGTCTCCCTTATTTAGTATGCTTAGTGCATAGTGAAAGCCCTTTTTCCAATCTTAGCATCATTAGAAAAAAAACAAAGATTTTCTCAATAATTTCTGGGAACACTGTATATTGCGTGCAAATACCAGTTTATCAAGCAACATCTTCTTGTTTCCTCGGTTCACAACAATTCCTAGACACAGTTCAACTCCGCTTCACCAAAGATAATAACTATTATAATAACTAGTCTATTGACTAAATTCCTTACGTTTCATTCTGGATTTCGCCTTAGGAGTGCTTGTACCACAATGACTTCACACTACATCTTCATCTAAATACCTTCCGTCTTGTGGGATCTTTCATTGACGCTATTAAGAACTTTCTGTCTATTCTCCAAACATTATATACCAAACATGTCGTTTAATACCTGTTACTGATTCAGCCATCCATTGTCTGCATGAGTATTATCTTGAGGGAAAATATGCTTGTCTTTGTTTGTCATTTTCTCCGCCATTCGACTTTACCGGTAGACCTCTGAGTATTTAAATCTGAACAAAGAGATTTCTGCAGTGACAATGCCAAGTCCTCATAACACACAATCGCGGTACAAAAGCATGCCTGTTCAATGCTAATTTCTTGTATGGAAAGTGGTTAAATGACATAATGTTAGTGTTTGACAATTCGTGATACAAGATGTCCATGTATCAACAACTATCCAAACACACCTGCAATGACAAGCGCTGCCGTGCTGTAATGCCGTTGGTATCTCCCTCATGTTCCGATGTGGAGGCACACATAGATATCTGACCTTATGAATGAGTTCATCTGTGCTGTATCAAAGTCATTGCCTTCGGTCTTCTCTGCCAAAAAGAGACTTAAGAATTGAAACACATATGTCTGAGCAACACTTATAATGTTGTCAAACACTTATAGCACATGTCCGTTAATTTGAAGAAACGTTGTACTAAAACCATGTGCTGTCTTCAAACACATGAACCATGCTACAAGTAACCTTGATAAACCAGTTGTGGGCACGATTTCTTTTGACTCTTGGTGTCACAGTTAAAAATTTGCGATGACAAACGGTATAAGAAATCCCCTCAGAACCAGCACAATATACACTGAGAAGTCTAAAAAAATCATTATTTTGTATTGAGCAAAAGACAAAGGCAAGACACAAAGATTCACAATACAGGTTTCATGTACAATGCAAACTGAGTCAAATCATAAGTAATGGGTCACAAATATAAGGTCAACTCACAAAGGTCTTGGTTTGACAGTGGGAAACAGCTATACTGAATGTAACACGGCGAGCGGTCAGACAGTTGCCATGTAGGTCAAGGGTTGACGAAGGCAGGCAGGTTGATACACTCTAGTTAATCCATGTGTGTCCGTCGTAAACACACTTTATATATTCCTTTATATATTCTGATTCTTCAATATTCGAGCACATGTGCCACAATCGCCATTAACTTAGAACCTTCTCGTAGTCTCCCTGAAGTAAAAATATAAACAAAATATATACTCAAAGGGAGATACTTCTAAAGCCCTACCTTAAAGGCGTGTCTCTAAAATACTAATAGCACTGAACATTTATGATACGAAATGTGATCCATAATAACTATCACTCAAAATTCCAAACATTGTGACCCAAATAATAACTATAACTTAATCAATAATACAATTTACAGAAAATACACTCTCTTAACATTGGACATTTTGGAAAAAAAGAGGATGATCCTCTTTACTTGTTAAATGCGTTCACCAAAGGCCAAAACTAGCGCATCTTCAATGTTTATTCACATAACGAAAAATGCATGTTACATGTCAGTGTTGTGCGTTTTCTATAAGAGGATGGTTGAGTCTGCTCAATCTTAATCTTTATGTTCACTTCAATGTTTTAAACACATGAGCCAATTTCACTAGCCCTTTTTAAACCTGAAGCCGATGATATACTGTAGAAAATAAATATTTTATTGTGCATTTGAAAGTTGAAGTCCAGTGCCATTAAAATCATCTATGCAAGCCAGGCGCTTTTATCGATCCAGTGAGTAGAAGAAAAACACATTACGTAATCTATTGAAAAACCAACAGCACCAGCAATGTTGCAACTCCATCTAACCCAGTCTACATACAAATAAAGACAGTATTATAGTGCCTATAAATGACACATACCACATTCTGCTGGGAAGTGTAATACACTTTCAAGGTCATTTGAAAAACATACAGATTTTTTGTCTGCCTAGAATTAATAGTAACTACTTAATGATGCTGATAGGAATTATGAAGATTATGAATCCTTTGATAATAACTCTATGTTCAAGTTTGTCAGATCTTAAATAGCAATTTCTGGAATAAGTGGCGCCATCTTGTCGCAGCTGTCAATATGGCTCTCATGTCTCTTCTGTTAGACGGTTGGATAACATCTGACAAGATTGAAATCGGATCCGTCTTCCTTTGAAGGTTTTCTTGGAGACCTGAACCTACCTATTTCCTGATTACTTGAATCAGTCCTCTACACGTACTGCTGACAGGCGATTTTTCCCTCTTCCCACCGAGTTCATCCATCTCAATACCATCCATGCAAATGTTCGAATATGAATCGTATCATGCATGTTTTCACAATGCATTTCTTATCCACGAAGACGTTAAATTGGGTTCATTTTCTCTTAACATCGATGATTTTATGCTTCATACATGTCACCAAGACACATACGCAGTAATGTGTGATTACTGGACAGGTTTTAATAAGGAACTCACAGTAAAAAAAGTCCCCAGTTACTGGAACATGACCAAGTTAAACTAAATACGTACCCCTTTTATTTAGTGTGCAATAGTTAGTAATGCAAATTTACATATTCAGTTAATAATGACGAGTTTAAATGACTACATTACCTTAATCAAATCCGTAATGTTTTTTTCCTTTCGTGGTAGAAAGAAAATTGAGGTATAATGAATTGCGTAAAGGTTTTAGAAATGACTGCGTTCCTTTCACATTAATTTCTTTTGTGTTCACAATTACATTTACCTTCAGTTATGAAAGAGTTGTAAAATGTAAGAAAATAGAAGATACGGTTACTAGTCATAATTCAATGGTCCTAAGAGGCCACTGCTTGTCGTTAGATGCGACGTTGACTTGTCAGCTAAGATAACGCGTGCCATTGTATCCCAGCTATGTTCATTGATGTCCAAGATGCCGGTCCCCTTACTGCATCTTTCAACCTAAATTATACAAACTATCCAGCTGGCAAATGTCCAGTTCACAACCAAACGTGCGGAGATCACAATCTGCAGCTCTAACAACTGATGCAACTTTGAAGCTTTGGAAAATATTGAATTTCCTTGAGGCCTGTATTTGTAACCCATTTACAGATGACCGTCTGCTGAAGCTGTAGCTTGGTCCATTTAATATTTTTCAGTAACACAATCCAACGGTAAATACAAGCAACGAAACCCTCCCTACCATTGTACGATTTCCCCGTTATCGGCCACGTTCTTCATGCAACTGCAATGGATTATATCATGTAATCAATTCTATTCATTTCATTTCTTTATTGTATGAAAGGCCATAGACCCATATACAAAATAGATGCATCTTAACTGTGGCATATATGATCAACCTTTTCTAACAATCAATTGTTTTCTTAACAAAATTACGCTGTAAATAAATAGGGCTACATTGTGTTGTTTTGACTGTTTACCATTGCAGGAAAGACGACAGCACGGACTAGAGATAGAGACAGTTCTGGCAGATACTTGTCTCTTAGATTTTCATACACAGGACAATTAAACATAAATTGGAATTCGTCTTCAGTATCTTGAACGCAAGTTGCAGAGGCGTATGGACTGGCTATCTCAGGTTGCATATCTGGGAGACTGGATGACTTTGTTATCAACAAGCTGTTGCTGGTTGTGCTGTGTCTAGACAGATTGTGTAATATTAGCGCCTTGTCGGTTTGATCTTCTCTGGAGAGGCTCAGCTGATCCAGTCAGTAAAGCGTTCGAAGACCAGGGATTCGATTTCCTACGTAGGTGCAATGTGTGTACACCATTTCTGGTGTCCCCAGCTGTGATATTGCTAAACTCTCTCACATCGTTGTAGGTAGGAAAAGGGGCAGCATGACTGGGAGCTTTAATGGCAGTACCACCACATAGATAATAGCCTTTTTACTGTAATTTAGAACTAACGCTTTTGTGTGATTTCAGTCCGATCCTTTCCAGACTCCATGTATGACATAGGACATATATTTTGCTTTCTTTTGTCCCATTTGTTTCGGTCATTATATTACGTGCCATTATATCAAGGTTTCATAAAATGTAAGCATCGTTATACTTGACAGATGCCTGATAGATACAGATAGACAGTGGAGCTGTCTAATCCGGCACTCATTTGGACTGAAGAACTAATCTGGTTTAGACAATGTGCCGGATTGTAGAGCTGTTGATAAAAGTACAAGACACGAATGGGACTTAGATTTTATGCCGGTGTTGACAACCTGCCGGATTGGACAGATGCCAGTTTTTACAGTTTCCATTGTATACCGTTTCCGTCAAAGTATAGACCTAAACAGACTGCTTGGGTTGAAGAAAATGCACCAAATACAGGACTGTTTCTGAGTTAAAGTATAAGAGCGACATACATTCCCCTGCGCTAACTGTGCTTGACTTTCTTCATTATTAGTAAGATTTTAAATCACAACCTTTTTTGAATTTGAATTTTTACACGCAACGAAGGTTCTAGGCAGACGACAGACGCACTGACAATGTCAAATTGGTTCACAAATCGTGTTCATGCCACAGGAGTTTATAGTTTTTGCCGATATCGTAGTTTCCGAGACAGCAAAATGTTTCAGCTAAATAATCCTTTTTATGTCAGCCTTCTTGTTTTTAAAGCATAAGAAATGATGGAAATGATCATAAAGTTTAGGAAATGTGTAGTATCAAAGATGGAGATGGTTGTTTAATCTCCTTTGCCTCACGCATTAATCTCAAGCGTAGAGGCAGGATAAATCAATGCCGGTATGAAAATGAAACATACAGCTTTATGGATTACAACTTTTTGTTTATTACGTTTATGACATTGAGCGACGTTTCGATGTAGATTCTTACATCGTTTTCAAGCTAAATGTGGCTTACCGTGGAGATGTGCCCTTAGTATCGGTATACTGAGAACAGCACCCAATACATTGCTCTTCGCCTCATCCCTATCAGCCTCGCCCCAGCTTTGCAAAGAGGTGTATAGATGTGGCATGATTTGTAATTTTGATGCTTATTGCTTGATTCCTCCAAAAGTAAGTCAAAACGTCGTAGTGTCAGGAATTGCTTGACCTTTAACTAGGTCGTAATGTCTTGAATTCAGGTGCACGAAAGGGCAAATTGCAACGAAGTGCAATGTAACTGAGTCATTGAGGCATTGTTTAGCATGATTCTCTTGAGTCACTGAAACATGACCGCTTGTCAAGTGTAAGTGATTGGGTCTGAAGCAAGTCAGATGCTGAGAATACGTTACGCGTACCTCCTGTTGTCACATCGTGTGTTTCACGACATGCCAAGTGGCAATTTCACTCCTATATGCAAGAGCTCTTCATGGTGTGTACGTAAAACTTCTCCCTGTCTGTGTGTTGCTGTACATTGTAGTGATATCTATAGATATCATATATAGATATATAGATAGACTATACAAATTCTTTCGTATGTTTGATATATTGCATTTTCAAAATCTACGTCTAAACAGAGTTGTCTTTCTTTTCATGAGGCCGTCAGGTGGTCAAGATCCACATTCATAGTGCATATCAAACTGCAGATGGGATTCATATTCTATCAGTTGTGGGGGAGGGTTAACACACGAATTGCAGTTGGATACACAGACGGAACCTGAAGGCCCGATGTCCAGGTGTAATGTAACTTTTGACGGACTGTCATGATGATGTTAAGAACAGCAGGACTGTAACAATCGTCTTGTAGACATTACGTTTTAGAATTTTCACGTGTAATAAAGTCTTAATGCGATAAAAAAGAGGTTGGCTGTATAGGTCTTACCCTGAAAAAAGTCTTGTGAGTCCACTTTAAACCAGCTGAATAGAACATAGAAAAGTCTATAATATACAGCTATATATAATAACAACAATTTTACAATGAATAACAATACATGATGCTAATTCATTACAGCTGGAGCACAAATGTAAAGTATTTGGTCACAAATCTAATCTTATGTCTAATGTTAACAGACAGACGAGCGTACATCCAATGCAGTAGCTCTCACTACCTCTACGCAATAATCCTCATGCCTATTCTACAGAGACTTACAGAGTCACTACTCATTAAGATCGCACGGCAACCATGTAGAAATTACGAGAATGAAACCCGCAGTCTTCCGTCAGAAGCAACAACAAGAAAGAGGAAATAGATCTAACCTCTCAGATTACTCTCTTAACAGGTGAAATTTCACACACTACAAAAATAAGCTGGTTTCCACTTCCAACACTGAAACTGAGAAGAAACGTCACGGAAACCAACATTTCCAGTTGGTATCCACGGAGTTTCCTACAGTTTCACCGTGGTGTCCTTGAACACTGGAACTGAACCATTTCCGGATGGATTCCAGCTTGTTTCATTACCCACTCATCCAATTTGGATCCAGCTGGTTTTTAATTTACTGTAGGTTTCCATGAAAACTGAAACTGAAGTTGGCACCATTTCCGGATAATTTCCAGTTCGTTTCATTACCCACTCCTCCAAGCAGGTTTCCATGTTTTTAGTTACTCTAGGTTTCCATGAAAACAGAATACCAAAGTCATAGAATCCAAAGTGGAATCTGTTTGGAAGCTCAGTCAGTCAGTTTCAGTGAATGGAAACCAACTGGATTCCCCAATTACCCACAATACGGATGGTTTCCAGAATTTAGGAAACCAAGTCATTTCTGTAGTGTATCAACAGTTGGCTTAGCCCTAAAAATTCCAAGTGGTGTATGACATGTAGCAAATTCAATAATGCTTCGCGAGCTGATGTTTTCCTTCTATCTTATTATAAGGCTATGATTCAAATATTTTTGTTTTCATTCTATTCAGTCTTAAGAAAATGCACTTTACCTAATACAGAGTGAGGTTTGCTATTCTTGAGTGTTTTCTTCAATCATTTTTTATACGAAAGTGTACCAAACGTCATTCATGAAACAGGTCATGCTGATACTTTTATTCAAAGACATAGGTATATGATTCATTAACAAGGGCACTTGAAATTATATCACATGGTTGTGACTTCAGTTAATTGTTTCTTGAGTAATACAGAGGTGTAGTGTAGGACAAACTCTTACAGTATTTGAAATTCAACATTCTTTGTTGTTTAAATATGTTAAAGTATATCCATAGTATGGGTTTGTTGATGAAAAACATGGTGTAAGATAGGTTCAGTTGAATTTATTAATAATGTATAAAATACCGACAAAAATAAGGGAACGAAATGACAGTGATTGTGAAATTGCTCTGAATGTTAACTAAATCAGCTTGCCTGAAGTTCAATATCTGGTGTGTCCAACATGTTGGGCACCACATTCACGACACCTTGATGGCATACTGTTGATTAATTTCCGGATGGTTGCCTGTACACGTGAAGAGCTGCTGGGCCAGATTGACGGCTGCGGGGTCGATGGCGTACACCCTTCGACAGAGAACGTCCCATAGATGTTCAATTTGGGCCAGATCTGGGGACTTCGAGGACCAGTCGAATGTCTGTATGCACTTTCATCGGAGATAAGCAGTGACAGTCTTGGCGCGATGTGGTCTGGCACAAACTTCTTGGCATTCAGTATTTCTGCCGATGATCCTAGACATTGGAGCCACGACAGGACGTCAAGATATCGCTCACCCGTCAAATATCCACTAGCGATGACCACATCTAATCGCCTCTGATGTGTAACCTCGTCCCGCATCATGAAGCTACTACCCAATACCGATCATGGTCAATAATTGACGCTTTGACATACAGATACGACGCCAACGACGTTTTCTGCCACCTGTGAATCTGAATCAAAACCTTGACCCATCTAAAAACACGGTGTAACGTCAATGGCGCAAAGCGTGGCTAATGTCAATCTTTGGGGCTTATGGTGACTGTAAGGGTAACCCCTTTGAAAGGCCTCCTTTCTTTCAGACGGGCTTGATAGAGCTGGTTTTGAACGGTTTAGTGTGACTTTGTCGCCGAGTGAGAGTGAGTGAGTGAGTTAATATCACATCGGCAATATCTCAGCCATATTGTGACGAGAACATTTAACAAAGAAAAGGACTGTATGTATATTATAAACTCTGTCAATGAAGGACATTAAAACAACTAGAATATCACAATGTGAATTAAAACTAGCGTGGAAAGTTAAAACTAATATCACTATTCGGACAATGCAACATAAAATCATGCTATAGATTGCCAACAACTGAAAGTAGATCACCATACTAGGGACCATGGGGACTTACAGTACTTTTGCTACCTGCATGGACCCTAGTTGGATTTACATCATCCCCTCAGCTGTTAGCTACTTAGTCACATCTAGCCAAAAATTAAAAATACCCATATACTACGATTAAAAAGAGTGGAAGTCTAAACGTACATGAAATGTTTTGGGACTTACGTACCCTCTCAGGAGGATAATAATTTTACAATACTTCAACCCCCTTTGAGGGTACAGCCACTAACAATTCTAGTTACGAATCCAAACTACCAATTATTAAAATATATCAATTTCTTTTTTTAAACAAAAACAATAATTAAATGAAACCTACTTCAACCCCCTTTGAGGGTACAGCCACTAACAATTCAAGTTACTAATCTAAACTACCATGAATTAAAATGCAGCTATCTACAGAACACAATAATCAAAATTCAATGATGAAATCAATAATCCAAGAATTAAATGAGAACTTACGGTGTTAAAAAGATCCTTCATTGTTTTTACATTGAAATATTTATCACTTATGATAGAGAATGCAACGCAGTCAAGCAGGATATGCTTGACCGTGGTTCTCTCATCACAAGGGATGCAAAACGGAGCATCCTCACCTTTCAATAGGTATTCATGAGTATATCTCGTATGACCAATACGACATCGCCGCATGATCACCTCTTCAAATCTGGACTGACAACCCAAGTAGGAATAACCAGTATACGGTTTGATTTCGTGTAATTTATTGATGCCTACCTGGGTGTCCCACTTCTTCTGCATCAGATCACGGATATAAGATCTAATGTTAGCTTTATAATCACTGTATGGAATAAGAAGTGGTGTCACAGATTTGTTGAGTGCTGCCTTAGCAGCAAGATCGGCCATTGCGTTACCGGAAATGCCCGCGTGGCTGGGTAACCAACAGAAGGCGATGTCGTATTGGCCAGAAGGAAGAGTGTTATACAATTCAATAATTTCAATTAAAAGTGGATGTTTACAAGTAATATGTTTAATCGCCTGAAGGCAAGAAAGAGAGTCTGAGTAGATTATATATTGTTTACGTTTAGGGTGTCTTTGAATATATTTAAGAGCTGGTAATATGGCGTTAGCTTCAGCAGTGAAAATAGAGCTATTTTTCGATAATCTAGAAGATATTGTTCTGGATCCAATGTCAGTAGCACAAGCTACTGCGCCACCATCCTTGGACACACCTGTAAACAAAGATTTGTAATTGCTATATTTACTTTTTAATTGATAATATTCTTGTTTATATTGTAATTCGTTAGTTTCTGACCTTTTAAATGTAGTTAATGTTAGGTCAACTTGTGGCCTAACCACCTGCCAGGGAGGAGAAGAAAGAAGTTGGAAAGGAGCTATATTTTCCAGCTCAATGCCGGCAGAAGAAATAAATGGTTTAATTCTGTGCCGAAGAGGCGGAACAAGAGAAGATTTCTTGTTGTATAAATCTTCATAAAGGGGACTGAAAAATGTATGCAGTTAGTTTTCGATTTAGAAAATTTAAAGCCGTTTTCAAGACAACATTTATTTATCTTGCTTAAACACAACTGCAATTGTCGTTCAATGGTATGCATATTTTTCCCACGACAAGAAATATTAAAATCATCCACAAATAGCGATCCATCAACTGAATCGTTTCAAAATTTCGATAAACTGTTGATCTTGATGCTAAAAAGAGTGACAGACAAAATACTGCCTAATGGAACACCCTGATCCTGATTGTAATGATCAGACAGGGTAGAACCCACACGGACCTGGAATTGTCTGTCATTTAAAAAGTTAAATTCAGGCAAACGACCTCGCAAGCCAAAGTCGTGCAAATCTCTCAAAATGCCATATTTCCAGGTTGCGGCATATGCTTTTTCAAGATAAGAAAATACAGACACAGCGTGTTGTTTATTAATTAGTGCGCCTTTAACAAATGATTCCAGTCGCACCAAGTGGTCGACAGCACTTCTGCTTTTACGGAAACCACACTGTACATCTGTTATGAGATTATTTGTTTAAAGCACCAAACAAGTCGATTACCTATCACGCGTTCCATGGTCTTGCAAACACAGTCAGTTAACGAAATCGGGCGATAATTGGACGAATCCGCATGATCTCGTCCAGGTTTAGATATTGGTATTACTATGGCGTCACGCCATGAGGGAGGAAAGTTACCCGATGTCCAAATATCATCAAAAATATTTAGGAGAGTTTCCAGACAGGATATGTTAAATATATGTTAATAAGGTAAATGTTTCAGGAGTTGATAATGCATGTTATCAGCTCCTGTAGCAGTATCATGAGCTTGATCAAGAGCTGTATGGAGCTCATGAATAGAAAATGTTTCCTTATAATCCTCCACATTATCTCAGTTGAAATTAAGAGTTCTTTTTTCTTGTTGTTCTTGATATTGCTGAAATTTAGGTATATAATTAGAAGAGGAAGAATGTTTAGCGAGAGTTTCGCCCAGTTTATTCGCAATATCTGATTTATCAGTAAGTAGTTGATCTCCATGTTTAAGATGATGGACAGTAGATTTAGTACCTTTACCTTTAATTTTCTGGACCATGTTCCATATCTTGGACATGGGTGTCCGAGATTTATTTATTTTAGATACATAATTTTGCCAAGGTTGGCGTTTGTACTGTTTAAAAGTACGCCATGCTTTACCATTTAAAATTTTAAATTCATTTAAATTATGCACCATAGGATGGCGACGGAAATAAAGTTCTGCTTTTTTCCTTGCCTTCCTAGCTTGTTTGCAGTCATCGTTGAACCACGGTTTTCGAATATGTGGAACTGCAGAGGAATTTGGTACACACTTATCAGCTATGGAGTTCAATTCAGCAGAAAAGCATTTAATAGCATCAAGAACGTCAATAAAACGTTCGGGTTTAAGTTGTTCAGCACACACTGTTTCATATAAAGCCAAGTTAGCCTTTTTAAAATTGGCCCTATCACCCGGAGGTGAAAAACAATGATATGCATTAAGTTGATGAAGATCAAATGTATCTGTTTGTTTTAAATATGTCTCTTGGAGACATATCGCTGAAGGTGTAAAATATTGGACTAATAGCTGTAATTCATGTAAATTAGTCCTCAATCCTCTGCAGTTCCACTGTACAATATTATTGGAATAAACTATCTTTTGGGGGGATTTATTAGGGATCTACCCCGCACTCTTTTGGAGGGCGACAAGCTATGTGCCCTTGTTTGGATGTTTTCGGAAACATCCATATCTTCTAAGGATCCGAACTTATTAAAAAGTTGGATTTTGTTACTAGACCCCTTTGAGGCTCTTCCACTTTTACCCTTTTGTGAAGATTCACATCTAGATTTAAGCTTGTTTTTCTCAGTTTCTTTCACATTCTGCAGTTCCACTGTACAATATTATTGGAATAAACTATCTTTTGGGGGGATTTATTGGGGATCTACCCCGCATGTTTGGAGGGCGACAAGCTCTGTGCCCTAGAGTTGGCGTTTTTAGAAACGTCCATGTCTTCAAGAGATCCGTATTTATTAAACAATTGAATTTTGTTCTGTGACCCTTTAGGAGCCCTGCCACTTAGCTGTTTTGAAGTATCACGCTTTGGCTTAGGTTTACTTTTCACCGTTTGTTGACTATCAGCTGTCGATTGAGACTTTGAGTGTGGCTGAGATGATGATGATGATTTGTGATCGTAAGAAGACTTTGATGTACCAGGAAGTGATTCCTCAGTCTGAGATGACATAGCAGGGGGCAAAAGCTTTGGAGAATCGCAACTGACCCAAGTCAAGGTAGTTTGGCAGCTTGTGGATGATTTTGTTATTATAGAGCTGTACTGTACTGTACTGTAGCATAACTTTCTGTCAGGTCAGATCGCGTCACCAGTTTCTTTGCTTCAGAAAAAGAGATATTTTTGGTAAAGTTTATTCTGTTAATCGCCATTTGCTCTTTCCAAATTGGACACTGTTTCGAAGAAGATGAATGGTCGCCTGAGCAGTTGGTACATTTTTTAAAAATCACTGACGCAGTGAGCACACACAACAGACAATGTACAGGTAGAAACACCCTGTCCGTATTTCTGGTATTTAAAACACCTGAGTGGGTTGGGGATGTAGGTTTCAACTTGGATGTTACAGTAACCTGCCTTTACTGACTTTGGAGCATTTGGAGACGAGAGGGAAGACGGATTGGTGTTTGTTTGGATAGTTTCATTATTTTTCCGGGTTGAAAAACGCTTGACATAAAGCACACCTTGATCTTTCATTTCGCAGGCTATGTCAAGTTCTTACATATCTGCAAACAGTCAATCACGATCTCTGACAATACCTTTACTTGTGTTTAGGGTTTTGTGAGCAGAGACCGTGACCGGAATGCCCACGAAAAATTTAATACTCATCAGATTGGTTGCTTGCTGTTTTTTCCCGCACTCAGCTAGCAGTGCACCCGAACGTAAGCGTCTAATGTTTTTAACATCCCCAGCAATACCTTGAATACCCTTAGATACTGCGAAAGGGTTCAACTGAATGGTTTCTTGTCCGGAGTCTTAATTACAAGGAAACGTGGCCAATACTCAATCGATGCAGACGGTCTGTGCTCAGTATCAACAGGGTCAATATTCAGTGGACGTTTTGTTTTCTTTGGTGGGATTTCATAAGCCATGGTTGGTGTAATACGGTTCATCATCCGAGCTCCCCACCCACCACGGAGTATCACAAGGACAATGCTAAAGCAAGCGGGCCTCCAGCTTGCAGCACCAAGGATACCCGGATGATATACTCCAGCAGAAGAATTATAAATAATTAATCCACTAGATTGGCCCATGAGCCACCGCCTTCTGGGCATAAGACTCTAGGCAAAATTCAGAACTTCAAAAATACACCCAAATCCTGCCCTGTTTGGCAAACAGAATCCAAAATCCTAAAACTAAAATGTGAGAACAACACTACTTTTGGAGAAGCCAGGAAGCTATTGACTTCTCAACTAGGCTCTCAGTCCACATCTCAATCCACACTCACATATGCTAATGCTGTTTCTCAGGCGGCTCCAACTTCGTCTGTTTCATGTCAGACGGACTTGACTTGGATCAATTCGGAACAACCTGTTGTAACAACCATCCAGTGGAAAAAGCACAAAAGTAGTAGAAAAAAGTTAAATAGAAACCAGTCTCCCAGCAATCCCGTTTCATCCGAGGTACCTGTCCACAGCACCTACAGTGCTATGGACATGGATGTAACTCCATTATCACAGAGTTCTGTGAGGAGTTCTGCGTCATCACGCTCACGTGAGAGATCACCCATTGAACCTCCATGAGTCATTCATCTAATATAGTCCAATGGAATTGCAGAGGACTTAGAAAGAATTTTAATGAGATACAGTTGTTAGTCCATGATTTTAAACCTTCGGCATTCTGTCTACAAGAGACCTATCTTAAGCATACCGATTCATTTGATTTAAGGCAGTACATGAGTTACCATTCATTTTCTCCTCCAGGAGATAAAGCGACTGGAGGTTCTAGTATATTAGTAAGACAGAACATCACCCATAGTGCTGTTCATCTAAATACTAATCTTCAAGTCGTTGCTATTCGACTAACTTTGCATATTACACTTACACTGTGCTCTTTATACGTTCCACCATCATCTTCTCTAAGACAATCTGATCTTCAGACTCTGTATGATCAGCTACCGAAGCCTTGTATCATCATGGGCGATTTAAACGGGCACAACGCTCTATGGGGAAGTACAAGTGCAAACAATAAAGGCAAGGTCATTGAAGATTTTATTTCTGATAATAATTTATGTGTGTTTAATGATGAATCCAGCACCTATTTACACCGTGCCACTGGAACCTATTCTTCACTTGATCTGTCCCTCACAGATGCGAATGTTTACACCGAATTTGAATGGCCTGTACATGATGACCTTTGTGGAAGCGATCACTTCCCTACTCTCCTGGAATCTATAACACCAGATGACAATCCACCTTCATTGCGGTGGTATTTCGCTAAGACAAATTGGCCTATATAGGAACAATTATGCGTTGAAAAATTAACACCTGATCACTTCAATAATGTACCAGATCCTATCCTGATGTTCCCAACACAACTGAATGAAATTGCTGATCAAACCATTCCTAAGTCCTCTGCAACTCCTCATATTCGTATGGTTTAGTGCCGAGTGCAAACAGGCAAGAAAACGAAGGAAGAAAGCAGAAAAATATTTTCGCAGACATCCTACTGTTCATACCTTCAACAATGTTAAAATCACTAGTGCGAAGGCACAACGCACGTATAAGCAAAACAAGCACCAATGTTGGAGGAACTATGTTTCAAAAATTAATTCACGTACACCTATGTCTCAGGTGTGGAACATGGTTCAGCGAATAAAAGGCAAAGGTTCAAAACCTGCCGTTCACCATCTTAAAGATGGTGACAAATTACTCACTAACAAAGCGGATATTGCAAATAAAATTGGCGAAACTCTTGCAAAAAAAGTCTTCCTTGGCAAATTATGTCCCTGAATTTCAGAGTTACCAAAAACAACAGGAAAAGACAAAAGTTAATTTCAATTCCAATAATGGTGAGGACTATAGTGAAGTGTTTTCGTTACATGAGCTACATACTGCTCTTGATCAAGCCCATGACACTGCAGCGGGTGATGACAATATTCATTACCAACTATTAAAACACTTACCTGAACCATGTCTGGACACACTTTTAGATAATATATTTGACAAAATATGGATGTCTGGAATTTTTCCTCCTTCATGGCGTATTGCCATTGTTGTGCCAATACCAAAACCTGGCCGGGATCACACGGATCCATCAAATTACAGACCGATATCTTTAACCAGCTGCGTCTGTAAAACCATGGAACGAATGGTAAATAACAGACTAATTTGGTATCTGGAAACCAATAACCTCATTACCAATATTCAACGTGGTTTTCGGAAGAATAGAAGTATCACCAAACAACACGTAGGATCTATATTTTTTTATCTTGAGAAAGCCTACGATATTACGTGGAAGCATGGCATTTTACAGGATTTACATGATTTTGGTTTGAGAGGTCGTTTGCCTCTCTTCGTATCTCAGTTTTTAACCGACAGGCAATCTCAAGTCCGCGTAGGTTCAACCCTGCCTGCTCATTCTAATCAGGATCAGGGTGTCCCACAAGGCAGTTTTGTGTCGGTCACTCTATTTAGTATCAAAGTAAATAGTCTTTCAAAGGTTTTAAGTGATTCAATTGATGGATCATTATTTGTGGATGATTTTAATATTTCTTGCCGTGGTAAAACTATGCGAACTATTGAGACAGTTACAATTGTGTGTAAACAAAATTCATAAATGGTGTCTGGAAAACAGGTTTAAACTATGCATTTTTGTAGGAAATACAAACCCCATAAAGACCCCGAATTATCATTAAATGGCACGCCCATCAAAGTTGTGAAGGAGGCTAAATTTCTTGGTCTCATCGTTGACTCACATCTGACCTTTCTGCCTCATATTAAGTACCTCAAAGCCAAATGCCTGAAGGCACTCGATTTGTTAAAAGTTGTTTCTATTTGAAAGTGGGGAGGGGACCAAACTACCCTCCTTCACTTAAATAGATCTCTGGTTCGATCAAAACTTGAATACGGTTCCATTGTGTATGGTGGAGCCTGCAAAAGCAACCTAAAGCTATTAGATTCTGTACATCACCAAGGTCTGAGGCTATGTCTTAGATCTTTCAGAACATCTCCCATTGACAGTATCTACGTTGAGGCCGATGAGCCGTCTTTGAAACTTCGCCGTATCGAATTGTCTTTACAATATATTGCAAAGTTATATTCAAATGAATCCAATCCTGCTCACAACTGCGTTTTTAATCCTCTGTATGAGGGTTTGTATAATAATAAAACTTCACTTGTTCCTCCTCTTGGGATAGGAATCCAACAATACATTTCTGCTGCTGGGGTTGTGATGGAGAATATATCTCATTCCCGTCTTCTTTCTTCTCCTCCCTGGCAATTAGTGAGGCCACAAGTTGACCTAACACTGACAAAGTTTAAAAAATCAGAAACAAATGAATTACGATATAAACAAGAATGTCATCAATTACAAAGTAACTATAATACATACAAATCTTTATTTACAGATGGGTCCAAGGATGGTGGCGCTGTGGCTTGTGCCACTGTCATTGGATCCAGAACAATATCTTTCAGATTACCAGACAACATTTCTATTTACACAGCAGAAACAAACGCTATATTAATGGCTCCTACACATAAACAGTATATTATCTATTACCCTTCATGTAAACATCCACTTTTAATAGAAATAATTGAATTGTATAATAATCTTGCTACTGGCCAATACGACATTGTCTTCTGTTGGTTACCAAGCCATGTAGGCATTTCTGGCAACGCTATGGCTGATCTTGCTGCCAAGGCAGCACTCAACAAAGCTGTGACTCCACTTCTTATTCCATATTCTGATTATAAAGCTACAATTAGATCGTATATTCGTGATCTGATGCCGAAGAAGTGGGACACCCATGTGGGTGTACATAAATTACATGCCGTAAAGCCTTATATTGGTTATACCCACTTGGGTTGTCAGCCCAGATTTGAGGTGATCATTTTGTCGTATAGGCCATACGAGATATACTCATTAATATATTTTTGAAAGGTGAGGATCCTCCGTTCTGCATCCCTTCTGATGAAAGAATCACAGTCAAGCATATCTTGCTTGACTGTGTTGAGTATTCCATCACAAGGGATTAGTATTTTAATTCACAAACTATGAAGGATCTTTTTAAAAATATTAGCCCTCATTTAATTATTGCATTTTTAAAGGAATTAGATTTGTTAACTGAATTGTAAATAGAAAATATTTTAAAATTGGAAGATTAAATTAGTAACTCAAATCGTTAGTGCCTGTACCCTAAACGGGGGTTGAAGTACCGTAAAACAATTGTCCTCTTGAGAGGGTACTTAAGTCCTCAAACATTTGGAGTAAATTTCAGTTTTCTAGCTTTTTAATCGTAGAATGAGTGTGTTTTTACTTTATGGCTAGATTTGTCTAAATTGCTAAGAGCTGAAGGGATGATGTAAATCCAACTAGGGTCCATGCAGGAAGCAAATGTACTCTAAGTCCCCATGGTCCTTAGTATGGTGATCTACCTTCAGTTGTTGGCAACCCATAGCTCATTTTTATATTGTACTGTCCTCTATAGATACATTGTTTTAGGTCTATTCACTAGTTTCAGATTCTACTCTGTGATATTCTAGTTAGTTTTACTGTCCTTCGTTGACAGGGTTTTACAATGTATGTGCTAATAATTTATTTGTTGTTTTATAATTAATTGTTCTCGTCACGATATGGCTGCAATATTGCCGATGTGACGTTAAATCTTAACTCACTCACTCACTCACTCACTCAGATCGATACTCATGTTGTTGGTCACGGGATTGTCTGGTCCAGACTATATTTTTTTGAGACCGCCACCATATGGCTGCAATATTGCTGAGTGCTTTGGAAACCTAAACTCACTCACTCCACACTGTGATGACCTTGCAGTTTAACGAAAACGTATATATTGTACAAACATCGTTACCACATATTCAAATTGTGTTACATTCAACCGGAGTCTTTCGAACTTGCCTTTTTCGTTTCACCCAAAAGTAAATGTATAGCACTACATGCATCTTGCCTTCATTGAGTGTTTGATACTTAATTCCTACACAAGTCGTATGATCCTCTTCTTCCACTCTCACTTTGATGTCGAAACCATATCTAAATACATGACAAAGAACACATGTAATTTGCAGTTTTGAATACTATTTTAAATTTTTTTCTAGATATCATCCCTCATTGTTGAGTAAATAAGCTGTAAAAACCTTGCATCCGATTCGTAAATCTCGCCATTTTGGGACACTACTATATCTCTATTCACAGGCATAATTTATAGCATGTCTTAATGCAAATGCCGCACTTTTGCTGGGAGAATTTAAAAAAAACAACTACAAAAACAACGTATCATTGTGATCAGCAGTATTTTTGCTGATGTTTGATCGAATCACCAACAGACGTTCTAAAGCATTGCTGATGAGAATGTTTGGGGAAATACGGACACACAGTTAACATCAAAGTGAATTTTTAGCCATAATTGAAGAGAGTCTATAAAATTACTTCACATGCATGTCGGTTATGTTTCTCCCATAAAATCATTTTTATAATTCAACACCATTTTCCTTACACGAATCACCGAACTCCTCACTCAGATCAAAATGCAATAAGAAATGGTCTTAGACACAAATACGAAGTGTCTGAGTGAAATCTTGCGAAGTATGTCACAGGCCGCACTAGGAAAGGTCCCCCTCTCCGCACTAGGGAAAGGTCCACTTGTCCGCACCAGGAAAGGTCCTCTTGACAGGACCAAGAAAGGTCCACTTGTCCGCACCAGGAATGGTCCACTTGTCCGCGCCAGAAAAGGTCCCTTGTCCACACTAGAAAAGATCCACTTGTCCGCACTAGGAACGGTCCACTTGTCCACACCAGGAAAGGTCCCCTAGTCCGCACTAGAAAAGTAATAAACAGCGAACTGTATTAATCTTTTACTGATAGTTTGTTAGACAACATTTTATTATTAGGACAAAAATTCTGCAAAAAACTCAAAACGTTGGTATGATGTTTTGCGTTGCACTGAGTATCGTATCCTTATTAGTTTTCGAGTGGCATTGCAATACATCGGTCCGCTTTTTATCCAAACGGACTATAGCTGATGTGAAGGTACATTTCTTACTAAATATGATACCAGGCATTTATGCTCATCAACATACTCTAGGCGATTATTAGACAGTAAAAAATGACTGCTCGCCCTTCGCCATGCATTCTTGAAGACCTTTTCGAAATGTATGAACGCACAAAATAACATTTTATCCTCACGGTTTAAAAGATGAATAACACTAAAATGAGTTTAAAACATGGTCAGGCGTTTTGTAACCATTTCCAAACCTAATGTTGGCTATTTTGTTTGGGTTTGTTGTTTATTTTCAGGGTTACAGCGTAATTAAGCCTTATACAATCAAACAGAAAATATGTTGTTTTGGGGAGGTCCGTCATATAGGAAGATACCATTTTACTCTCCAGCTATGTGGCGGTGGTCTGTAAATAATCGAATCTGAACCAGACAATAAAACAGCGCAAACATCAACCTACGCATTTGGCACATGAGTCAACCCAGCAAACGTTTCGGACCACCCGATCCCATAAGTCGCCTCTTATGACTAATTTAATCTTTTCCCATAACTTCAAAAGATAAAGTACAAAACGTAATCTTCCTCACAACTCCTGTGTTTGTTACTAGGAATACACTTGAAAACAACGTAGTAACTTACTTTTCAAGACATTGCCAAAATGTTATTACGGGAAATAAATTTGTTTTCTTACGTTATAAATGAATAAAGAATACGTTGGTTGATAACAACTATCGACAGTAACGGTATATGTATATTTGATCATACAAATCCATATGTATGGGAGTTTATAGGCATAGTCGAACGTGTGCATGTAATACGTAGGTGTCTCCGTTCAGGGCCCGCTTGCACAGAGCTATCTTAGTTACAATCAATCTTAAGCCCATACAATCAACTTTACAATCACCGTACAATTGCTCTAATCCACTTGCACAAACACGATCTTAAGACAGCATTGATTTAAGATCGCAATCTTAACCAAGATCGAACTCTTCAACGTTGGAGGAAGAAATTTCTTAAACTGGACTACTGTCTACAGGTGTCTTCAAGTGCGCATAGCATGCAGCGCAAATAAAACGTGGAACTTGTTCCCGCACGCAAATGACATTCCTTCTTTAATCGTACCTTGCAGATTTTTCATGAAAACAAAACAAAACCAAAAGAAAAAAAACAAACCCAAAAACCCCAACCCACAAATCTTTGAAGGAAATGATAACGTTGAGGAAGGAAGCGATAACCAGGAAGGTAACATGTATAATCACTCGTACCTCAGGGGTTATTCTCTAATCTTTCTACATTCTAATTTTTTATGAACTAAGTATGTGATACTGCAACCACAGAACTATCATGTTTATGCAAGTATTGAAATGCAAATACGTTAACAGATTGGGCCTTGAGTTATTGACCTAATAATCATGAAATTAAAAGATAGCACATAAATAAAATTTCCTTATGATATAACACCTCAATGTACCATGCCTGTCAGCTGAACATAGTTTGGCATCGGTGTTATTTGGAGTAAAATCCCATATATATCCCACAAGCATTAGATGTGTAAAGATATGAAAGTGTGACATGACTGTGGGAGTGTTTCTTGATAATTATTATTCGCTTTGTTAAAAAAACGTTTTATGCAAATTTCACATACCCCAGCTAGTGTATTTTTCCCGTTTGAAAAATACTTGTATTATATTAAAAATGCATAGATTAAAACTCTTGTCTCTCGTCAGTAGAAAAAAAACATAATTTTGTACTTTATCCAACTGTAGATTATTTCAATGATAAAGAAAGACAAAATCATTAACCGAAAAGAAATATGTGGATATCTGTTCTGTCACTACAGAACATGCACTGTATTAATTTTGGGCATAGCAGATTTTACGGCAACGGCATGATATGCAGAGGGAAACCACTCCCATCTTGCGTAAAAACTAAGATTAGCTGCCCTTGAGTTATTGAAAAGGTCATGGCCACTGCTAAGCGCATGCAGACATCTTCGTTACTATCCTTTCCTTGTTTATCAAAAAGGTACAGTGTATGATGTTCATACCGTTTTCCAACACTGAATCGGGTGAGAATTGTACTCTATGATAATCGACTCGATAATGATGTTGTTCACTACCTCAAATAACGATATTTCTGACGTTAACTCGATGTTGCACTCTCCGTGTTGTTGCAGTGTCGAGGCGAATCATACAGCTTTATGCAGTATAAAAGCAATCCCCAAACCTAAAGCTAATTATTTGCGTGAAACTTACACCAACTTGAACGCCATTTTGCTACTGACTACAATGATCTTAGCTCCTTACAATTGGTTCCTACCAATTGTAAGTTTTGATTGTAACTTACAATGATCTTAGCCTACAATTGCTTCGTGCAAGTGGATGGCGATTGTAGCCGAAGCCTAAGATCGCGATCTTAAGGATTTACAATAATTGTAGCTCTAAGATCGTTTTGTGCAAGTGGGCCCAGATCAGTACTGTCAATTTAAACTTGTTTCACGACAGACACGGACACGTGTCACTGGTACACTTGAAAACCTAAATACGGTCTTTGTAATATGCTCGATGAAAGGAATTGAAGCCATATGTAATTCGAAAAAGCATGGGGTTTAAACAAACATCTTGAATATACGTGTTTATGACGTGCTCTCGTAAGTGTTCCCAAAGCGAAAACTCAGTGTTTTTTGTTAAGACGATGTATTGACTCCAATGACAATGCGTTTACAGTGAATACGTTGATGCCAGTTTGGTTGAGGAAAAGAGAAACTTTACATTACACCAGAGACGTTTGTTTAGGATAATGGACCGTAGTTTGAGAGCAAAACTCATTACATCCCTCACTGGTGTCCCACTCGAGGCGCAAATGTAGTGATACATTATGTTTATCTTCCCGTTTATTTGCAATCGTCACCAAGAATAACTCCTTTGAGGGGGATAATGTTGAAAAGAAAAAGAGGCCTAGAATGTCTTCTTTTAATGTGTAAAGCATTTTACAGGACCCATGTACAAAAAGTTCTTCAGCTTGACATTTTACATTACAGACACCAAGGCAACCAACTGCAAAACGGAAAATTAACGAGAAGGAAACAAATATAACGACATTATCACGAAAGAACAACTTGAAACCTTGTGAACGCTTGTGTCTTTATTTAAAAATAAATAAATAAATGGCAAAATAAAAAAAAATTTAAAAATGCAAAAAAAACAAACATATAACGAATAATAAATAATAACGAGTAATAAAACAGGGAGCCTGGATTATCAGATTATGTTATCAATAATGATCAGTGCGCTTGGAGCATGATGTATAGCCTGAAAAAGGTGCGTTCAAAATATTTCAATTGCTATTGTATATGAGTATCCCACAATGCAAATTCACATATGGAAGTAAATATATAAGGTGACTGTAGAAAATAGTATGATATAAACTGTTGTGTAAAAATAGTATAAATCTCTGGTTTAAAAAAAAGCAAAAGCAATTATTGTATTGCATTTCCTGAATAGCTGATTGTTGCAATTATTGCACAGAAACCATATACTATAAACACGGCAAGTAAGTAATGTCTCATTTTGCAGTTAGTACCTGTCAACGTGCTTTTATAAATGCAATTTGTATCTTCTGTACCAAAACAGACATTGAAAATACAATTGCCATGTTGTGAGTTTGATTCGATTATTCCTGTCTAGTGTCTGGAAGGTTAACCCATAACAGCTCCATTGTTACGTCTATTGTTATTGTCTACGTGGATGTACCGAAACTTGATTTATTTAATTTACTGTACAAATTGTACAAATTGGCAAATTACTGTACAAAATGTTATTTCAGCAAAATTGATTTCGTCGTCGCAGAAATTCATTATCTGTTTTCCCTTAATGCTGTTGTGCCATAGCAGACAGACATTAACAACTGGGTTGCGGAGGAACACTACAGGATTGACAAACACTTTGGACATATCCGATTGTCAGTAGCCCGTGTTTACTTTATATTCATTCTGGCTTCTGGAATAGAATCCAGGCTTACATAAATTTGAGCTCCATGGCATCAATGTTACGAACACAAAGGATGGTTCTTTAAAACAAGAACGCGTTATGTAAACAGTAGTGTAGACGAGTGGTATGTGAAATCATCAGTTTAATGTTAACGATGAACTCACAATTTTTAAACCAATCTGTTACCGGATGTGATGTCGGCAACCTAGTTGGTGAGAGAGCGGTGAATTACTTACTTGGTGAGTGTATGGGTTTAGTTGCGATATTTCAGTAATACCACGGCGGGGGACACCAGAAATTTGATTTTCACATTGTGTCCAAACAGGGAATCGAACCCGGAGGATCGGAACTACCCCACCGACCTGTTTGCTGTGTATGTCGGACGATTAATGATAACTTTCTGCTATGATTACTGTTTTATCATTGAAATTTAGAGTTGGAAACCGTAGTTCACATCTGTGAAAGTGTTTCAATGGAAGTGTAACTGCAGTACATTGTCAGATACGGGAACAGCCCTGAGGACATGTGGAATTGAGGGTAAGCAGCTCAAATGATGCTGTGGATATGAACCAACCCGACAAGGCAAGACGGGTCGATTATCGATGATTTCATTTCCGATATTACTCAATTTTACTCGATATTACTTCTCTAACTGATATTTTTACGTAAATTTATAGGCTGCGATTTTTCAATACTTTGTCATGTTTGGATCTGGGTGTGACATCCTCAGCAGTACTCAAATAACATCAAAGGTGACTTTGACTCTTGTATGTGATGCACTGCCAGCATTTATTAGTTCCATTAAAACCTGCTGAAGAACAACGACACGCCTTTGTAGGATTTGAAAGGAAATAAATATATCTGTCTCTATACATATACATAAATAAATTTATTTACTTAACCTGCCCACAGTTACTCGGATGTGAAGAATTATCAGAATTTCAACGGGATTATTGTTGCATTCTAAACCCTTTCCACGCCTTTTACCAGGGTGTCACTATCATTTGTGAAATGATATTTTCAGGAGCCGTGATAGTTGCACGTAACGTTATCGCAGTTTGGCTTATTTGATACTGTTTGCTTAATTTTTGTAAGGACGTCAACGCATCGATGTTCGTTACGGGAACCATTATGTTACAGTAATCTAAAGAAGAGAATCGAAAACTCCCTTTGTTCATTCACATGGCTGTACATCTAGAATTCTGTTGTGAACAGCGTTCATATAGCTACCACTGCTTTTAAACGTATGACATTTTCAAACGGCAAGCTAGTCTCGTTCCTGATCCTTTAATCATGTTTTCAGTCTAATGTGAGATTATAATAAGCTTATTAAGATATTTACGCTGTCATTATGCCGCAAAAGCTAACACAATTTCTTAGCTTTTCTAAGCATAAAGGTTAACGTGAACCTGGGTAGGTATATGTGCGGCATTGTGTAAATAATACCTCTGTGGAGTAACATTTCCGGTAATTTCACAATATCGGTAAGGAACAAATGTTACCCATTGTATGCCTGTGGAAGATAGAACCCCTCTTGGCGTCTTGTCTGATGATTTACAGATGTAATTTAACACACACACACACACACACACACACACACACACACACACACACACACACACACACACACACACACACACACACACACACACACACACACACACAACGGCAGCGATCGCACACACATTAATGAACAATCACACGCCTAACGATAAAGTATAACAAACACACAATATACGTCTCGTGAAATTAAGGAATTATAGGTGTTCCATTCATAAACACACACACACACGCACGCACGCACGCACACCTACTGCAAACAAAAACACAACGGCCAATACTAAGACAGAGTTAAAATCAATTTCCAAGTAATAATCTGAAAAATTACTACGTTCACAACCAAAACACAACACAACATAACACAACACCACAAAACACTCACGTGCGCCCACACTCACGCATACACTCCCATATTTTTTGTGAATACAAGCGACAAAAACTTGTCGCAACCACATGAAAACCCTGCTCAAAGAACGTTTGATTGCACAATTTTGACTGTTTCAGGATCACCACTTGGATGTTTGCGAAATCAAATCATCTCCTCCCAGGTTCCACTACACTATATCAATATCAAATGCTCCCCGAGCGAGAACAACTCAAATGAACAGAGGCCTGTGACAGCTGTGACTGAATGAAATAGTGTAAGATGTTTATGTGTATTAAAAGCACATCCCTACAGTAATTAAAATTGACCACAATGTTAAGTATTTAGTGCTGTCATTTTTTATCAAGATGACTTACACTTATGTGGGCACCGATATTTTGAAGTAGGAGACATTTGGTGCGGAACGAAGGGTTGGTGTGTTCCGCTTCCTGTGATGGGAAAACAGTAGGACAAGTTGGACAGAATTTGTGTTTAAAGGTCAGACTGTAACTCTATGTACATAGCTTGGCTGTTGATAGCCTGGGTATTTTTTAAAAAAATATAAGGTTACTGTAGAAGTCTATAGAAATACATTTGGTGCTGTGTAACCTCCTACTATCAGCGTTCATGTCTTACAACCATGTTCAAAATATTTATTAAAAACGACTTGCCACAGGGCAAGTGACTTCAAGAAAGTAAATTTTTCACTTGCCCTTTTTTTATGACACAATGTTTGATGTTAATATTTACTGAACTAATTATCGAAGAGTGATCAATTTCAAAGAACAATAGCTCTAAATTATTATTATTGCGAAATGTAATACCTACATTATGAGCAGATATAAAATGAAATGCAAGTTTATTTGAAACCCTAAGTGGAAATTACCTAGTTGTCCACGGACAAGTAAGATAACATTATTTGATTGCCCGAAATGAAAACTGACTTGTCCCAGGCGTCGGGCGATGGGAGTGTTTAACCCCTGCACGGTGTATCCATATTTCAAATTAGTCATTAGAGAGACAGGAGTTATTTGTGTCACCTACACAACCAGCAGTTATCCCCACTGTCATGTCGAGAATCACTATCTTGTTCATGAAACGATTCCGATAAGCCTCTTAGAAGGATTCGCTGTCAACCTCTGTTCTCATGTTAAGTTCATATCGATTTTTATGTTAAGTTAAAACGAAGAACGCTCCTGCTACCGAACGCAAACACTAGTAATGTGCAGCAAACATCAGGAGTGAGTAAGTGAGTTAATATTTAACGTCACATCGGCAATATTGCCATATCGTGACGAGAACGAGTAATTATGAAAATACAAATGAATTAATAGCACATATATTGTAAAACCCTGTCGACGAAGGACAGTAAAACTAACTAGGATATCACATAGTAGAATGCAAAACTAGTGAATAGACCTAAAACAATGTATCTATAGAGGACAGTACAATATAAAAATGAGCTATAGGTTGCTAACAACTGAAGGTAGATCACCATACTAAGGACCATGGGGACTTACAGTACATTTGCTTCCTGCATGGACCCTAGTTGGATTTACATCATCCCTTCAGCTGTTAGCATTTTAGACAAATTTAGCCATAAAGTAAAAACACACCTATTCTACGATTAAAAAGCTGGAAAACTTAAATTTACTTCAAATGTTTTGGGACTTAAGTACCCTCTCAGGAGGACAATTATTTCACAGTACTTCAACCCCCTTTGAAGGTACAGCCACTAACGATTTGAGTTACTAATTTAATCTTCCAATCATAAAATATCTATCTATTTACAATTCATTCAACAAAGATAATTCCATTAAAAATGCAATAATTAAATGAGGAGCTTAAAGACATGCTTGACTGTGATTCTTTCATCAGAAGGGATGCAGAACGGAGGATCCTCACCTTTCAAAAGATATTCATGAGTATATCTCGTATGGCCTATACGACATCGCCGCAAAATGACCTCCTCAAATCTGGACTGACAACCCAAGTGGGTATAACCAATATAAGGTTTTATTGTATGTAATTTATTTACACCCACTTTTGCATCAGATCTTGCATATATGATCTAATTGTAGCTTTATAATCAGAGTATGGGATAAGAAGTGGAGTCACGGACTTTTTGAGTGCTGTCTTAGCACCAAGATCAGCCATTGTGTTGCCAGAAATGCCTACATGGCTTGGTAACCAACACAAGACGATGTCGTATTGGCCAGTAGCAAGATTATTATACAGTTCAATAATTTCAATTAAAAGTGGATGTTTACAGGAAATATGTTTAATAGCCTGAAGGCAAGAAAGAGAGTCGGAGTAGATTATATACTGTTTAAGTTTAGGGTGTCTTTGAATATATTTAAGAGCCATTAGTATGGCGTTCGCTTCAGCTGTAAAAATAGAACTGTTGTCTGGTAATCTAGAAGATATTGTTCTGGATCCAATGACAGTGGCACAAGCCACTGCACCACCGTCCTTGGAACCATCTGTAACCAACTGCCAAGGAGGAGAAGAAAGGAGACGGGAGGGAGCGATGTTTTCCAACTCAATGCCAGCCGAAGAAATGGTTTAATTCTGTGCCCAAGAGGTGGAACAAGAGAAGACTTCTTGTCGTACAAATCCTGATAAAGTGGATGAACACACAGTTATATGTAGGGTTAGATTCATTAGAGTATAATTTTGTGATATATTGTAAAGACAGTTTTATAAGGCGTTGCGTATGAGAAGGTTCGTCTGCCTCAACGTAGAGACTGTCAACAGGTGAGGTTCTGAAGGAACCAAGACAAAGTCTTAGACCGTGGTGGTGGATAGAATCAAGAAGTTTCAGGTTGCTTTTACATGCTCCACCATATACGATGGAGCCGTAATCAAGTTTAGATCGTACTAATGATCTGCATAAGTGAAGGAGGGTAGCTTGATCCCCTCCCCACTATGAATTTGAAACAACTTTTAACAAATCTAGTGCCTTCAGGCAATTAGGTTTAAGGGATTTAATATGTGGTAAGAATTTTAAATGAGAGTCGAAAATTAAACCCAAGAACTTGGCCTCCTTTACAACTTTGATAGGGGTGCCATTTAAAGATAATTTTGGGTTCTTATGCGACCCATATTTTCTACAAAAGTGTATACAATTCGTTTTGGATTTAGAAAATTTAAAGCCGTTTTCAAGACACCATTTATTTATTTTATTTAAAATCATCCACAAAAAGTGATCCGTCAATGGAATCGTTAAAACCTTGGATAAACTGTTGATCTTAA
The DNA here is from genome assembly GCF_037392515.1 of Haliotis asinina. Taxonomy (NCBI): domain Eukaryota; kingdom Metazoa; phylum Mollusca; class Gastropoda; order Lepetellida; family Haliotidae; genus Haliotis; species Haliotis asinina. The sequence goes on along the minus strand of NC_090283.1, from coordinate 19,900,344 downwards.
TACTAAATTATGTGACAGACAAAATACTGCCTTGTGGAACACCCTGATCCTGATTATAATGATCAGACAGAGTTGAACCCACTCGGACTTGAAATTGTCTGTCTTTTAAAAAGGCAAACGGCCTCTCAACCCAAAGTCATGTAAACCCTTGAAAATACCATGCTTCCATGTCGTGTAATAAGCTTTCTCGAGATCAAAGAAAATCGCCACAGCATCTTGTTTATTTACTATAGCACTTTTAGTGAATGATTCTAAACGTACCAGATGATCAATAGTACTTCTATTCTTCCGAAAACCACATTGAATATTTGTAATGAGGTTATTGGTTTCAAGATACCAAATTAATCTGTTATTTACCATTCGCTCCATGGTTTTACAGACGCAGCTGGTTAAAGATATCGGTCTGTAATTGGAAGGATCAGTAGGATCCTTACCAGGTTTGGGTATAGGGACCGCAATGGCATTACACCATGAAGGAGGGAAGTTTCCAAATGTCCATATTTTGTCAAATATATCCAAAAGTGTAACCAGACATGGTTCAGGCAAGTGTTTCAGCAGCTGATAATGAATATTGTCATCACCCGCTGCTGTGTCATGAGCTTGCTCAAGAGCAGTATATAGCGCATGTAATGAAAACACTTCATTATAGTCTTCACCGTTATCTGATTCAAATTTAAGTTTTGTCTTCTCCTGTTGTTTCTGATATCTCTGAAACTCAGGGACGCAATTTGTTGATGAAGAATTGGCAAGAGTTTCGCCAGTTTTATTTGCAATTTGACATTTGTCAGTAATTAGATTATCACCATCTTTGAGATGGTGAACGGCAGATTTTGAACCTTTGCCTTTAATTCTTTGAACCATGTTCCATACTTTGGATATTGGCGTGCGTGAATTAAGTTTGGAAATATAGTTTCTCCAAGATTGTCACTTACTTTGTTTAAAGGTACGACAAAGTATTTTAAATCTGTTTAAGTTATGGCCAGTTGGGTGATGGCGGAAATATTTCTCTGTCTTTTTCCCTGCTTTTCTTTTACAGTCTGTCGTAAACCATGGCTTTCGTACATGTGGAGTTGTAGAGGATCTTGGTATGCACTCATCAGCAATTACATTTAAAACGTCAGAAAATACCTGAATAGGATCAGCAATATCACTGAAACATTCGGGTCTTAGTTGAGATGTGCATTCAGTTTGAAATAAGGACCAATCCGCCTTGGAAAAATTCGATCTTGTATAAGATGAAGAATCAGTCGGAGAAGATTCAGATAATATCGTTGGAGAATGATCACTTCCACAGAGGTCTCACACTTCATGTTGTAAGTGGTACATGGCTGTGGATAACATTCTGCTTAACAAGAAATAATGATGAGCATCGTACTGACGTAAATTTAAAGTATCTGTCTGTTTCAGGTGAGTTTCCTGCAGACAGAACGATGATGGTGCCAGATCCTGGACTAATAGATGTAACTTATTTTAATTGGTCTTCGGTCCTCTATAGTTCCATTGTACTATATGTTTGGAAAACATTATCTTTTTGGTGGGTTGATTGGGGATCTACCCCTCGCTTTCTTGGAGGGCGACAAGCTCTGTGCCCTGTGGTGGATGTTTTCTGACACATCCATATCCTCGAGATAGCCATATTTATTGAATACTTGAATGCGATTATCTGAACCCTTGGGTGGTCTACCAGTCTTTTTCCCATTATCTGTTCTCGGTTTGACAGTACTTTTAGACTTTGGATTTGTTTCAGAAGAAGTCTGTTCTGTAGATTGTGACAATCGTTGTTATTCAGAATGAACTGTAGGAAGCACACGGGCGGTCACATTTGTTTCTGAAGTCTGAGTAGATTGTTCAGGTGTGGAAAGTTAAGGGTTATCAGTTTTAATCCAAGTCAGGTCTGTTTGAAACACAATCGATGAAGTTGAAACTTTAGGCATGGTTTCAGAAGGTACTCTGACCACTGATGCATACGTTGCATTAGGTATTGTTGATTCCACAATCTTTTTAGCATCAGCAAAGCTAACGTTTTGAGTGAATTTCACTTTGTTTATTTCCATTTCCTTTTGCCATATTTCACATTCTTTGGAAAACGATGAATGATTGCCTGAAGAATTTGTGCATTTTTTGAAACTGCTAGTGCAGTCTTCCGATGTCTCGCTACAATGAGCGCATGTCACTGGCTGTGTACAGGTGTTAACATCATGACCATATTTGTGGTATCGAAAACACCTCAACGGATTTGGGATATAGACTGCAACTGCGATATTACAATATCCCACTTTAACAGATTGGGGGAGAGTTGGAGATGAGAATGAGAAGAGGTATGTGTTTGTGTTCATCCATTCGTTGTTGTTTTTCCGTGTAGTAAATCGTCTGACATATGTCACACCTTGATCTCTCATTTCAGACGCAATGTCCAGCTCCGACATGTCAGCTAACAAATGGTCTCTGTCTCTTATGATGCCTTTAGAAGTACTCAAGGTTCTATGGGCTGTGACTGAAACAGGAATGCCAGCCAACGTTTGCAGTGTCAATAGGTTGGAAGCTTGCTTTTTTCGATTACATTCGATCAGTAGGGAGCCTGAACGCAAGCGTTTGATGTTCTTCACGTCACCCGAAATGCCATATATCCCCTTAGAAATAATGAAAGGATTCAACTTGAGTGGAGTCTTGTCAACAGTGTCAAGAACAAGGAAACGTGGCCAATTGTCTGTTACAGTGGATTCATTCTCTTCATTGTCATTGTCAAGTTGTCGCTTGGTCTTTTTGGAGGGAGTTTGGTAAGCCATAGTGAGCTTATAATTGTTTCATCATCCGAGCTCCCCACCCACCACGGAGTATCACAAGGACAATGCTAAAAACAAACGGATCTCCAGTTTGCAGCACCAAGGATACCCGGATGATATACTCCAGCAGAAAAATTAAAAGTGTAATCATTCCACCAGATTGGCCCATGAGCTACCGCCTTCTGGGCATACGACTCTAGGCAGAAACATGAAAGTGTATAGTTGAAATGAAGAAGGTCCAAAAATTCGCCAAGACTTGAAAAGATACAATTTTCAATTTTTTAACATTACGTAATGTAATGCTCAGGGCTTGGCGTGACCAGCCGACTGGTTGAACCGGGCCCATTCAACCACCCGTCTAGGTGAAGTCAGGGCCGAAGTGGTGTATTAGGCAACAGGAACACAGTTTCAGGCCCCTATTGCCCTCAACCACCAGGACCCCCTCCTCCACCGACACAGGGCTGCAACCCATGGCAAACGGGTTTGTGGACCAAATATCCCCCCGGTCCACAACGGGGGTGTCGGCGAGGTGTTGGCGTTACCCAGCACCCACCACGAGAAGGTTGCTCGCCACGGGTGCCGCAAACATCAGGAGCACATGAAACTAAGAAAGATATGTTTCAACTATTTTTGCTTTATTTGGAATGTTGGGGTTTCTTTCGAATACCTGCTCATCAGATGTATTCATTGAAGCTCACGAAACATAAACTAATGTCCAAAGTCATGCAATAATTACGAAAACACAATAGATTCCAAAGCTTTGAGTATCAATGCATAATGAGTGTGATGATACTTGTTTTGATCAAAGGCTTATGAAAGGCTTGTTACTAAACAGCATGAAGCTGTTTTGTTATCGGCATGTGTATGAGGCTAACAAATCCCATAATCTCATATGACCCTTTCGTTCCCTTGTTTCAGGTTTTATTAAAGTTACCTGATATCCAACACACTCGACGCCAGTGTATTATGTCGGTCTATCCACGAGGCATTAAGAAGGGTTTGCTCCAGATTTAGCAACAGCCTCGGCATAATGTGTCGGAGCCACATAGAATCTAGCCATGATATATACAGCCGCATCTCACTGAAAGGGAAAGCACACCCAAACCCATTCTCCTCCCACAGAGGTTTCTCCTGTCATATCTTCCTACGTAACCTCTGTACTAATACGGCCATATTTCACGGTCATCGAGAAATCCCCTTGCGGCAAAAAATCGCAACAGAAATTATCTCTCCCTTGTTATTATCCAATCAGAACACGCATTAAAAAGACTTAGCTCCAATATGGCGGCCCCCATGGGGTTGGTTCATCAACGTGCGAAGGAAAGATTCGGTATTTCACGTTTATTTGAAAATCAGAAACTGGCAATAGAGATGCAGGGATCAATCGCCATGATGTGTTTGTAGAAACAAAAACTGGTAGTGTCAAGTTTTCCACATGCATTCGGAAATCACCGAGATCTTGCAAATGATCACTCTTGAAACAACGTCTCTGATTGCACAATTAAATCTGAACGCCTCCAACCGCGAGTCTTGAACACTCGCACCATGAAAAGGCCGTATTAGAACAGAGGTTACGCAGGAAGATATGACAGGAGTAACATCTGCGGGAAGAGAATGACCCAAACCTTGTCAGTCGTGTGGACAGTAAGGGTACTCGGCGTATCTTAGTCATACAGGATACTAAACGACCTTCCGTGTAATACCATTTTTATCAAACGAGTGAATGATGTAGTATGAAACGAGCGGAAGATACTAAAGTTTGATTCTAAATCTTTCACGAGTTTAATGAAAATGACATTTCAGAGAAGCTAGTTTAGTATTCTGAGTATTACATCCACTACAGTGTGAGGACTCTGTGTTCCGCGAGTCAAAGAAAGCTAAAGCTCGCGACAAACCAAAAATAGTTCACTCGTGACATAAACTTGATATGTAAGGGGAAGCATGTTTAATCTCCTCGAATTATTTGTTACACTCCGCTACTGAATCTGAAAAACCTGGTAGGAGGTCGTGTCAGGTAACATTTGAGATTCATCAATTAGAATACAGCTTGATACCAATTCGCTAAAGTGGACATTTGCACATACCATTTGAACTTTTACCTCGAAAGGGTTTGAACCCGAGTGATTATGAATGCTATTTTTCGTACGATTGTTTCCGAGTGATGACAGTGAGTAAATAGTCGCTGAAAACAGCGTTTTGTCAGTATCGAAGGATGTAAGCTTGCGGAAATACTGGCTGATGGTAACCATGTCATCAAAAAGCTCCAATCCTACAGCTGCAGGTCAAATATATGTGTTTTATGCGGAAATGTATCAGTGAATTTTGTAAGTCCCGTCAAACCCTAAACAGTAGTCGTTGCCTGATTGGTTACATCAGTTCGACCGTCTCGCGTTTGATTGCACGGCCATAAGTCGCTCAAAGGCTACCTCGCGCTACCTCCTACTTGGGTTCGTCAGATTCAGTGGAGTAAGGTAGCGAGAAATATTGACACTAAATTTACTTAGACTGCTCGGAGGATGAACACCTTTTCACATTTCCTCTTTTTCTGATTCCTATTGTAGTTAGCAAACAATAAAAGGTCAATAGACACTTCCCTGTTTACTTAAACAAGCGTGCTAAATTATCGAGTTCTTACCCAGCGGTGGATAACTTCAAATATTCACAACCCATTACAGTATATTGGGCAATGTCTAGCCATGTGGTTAAAGGGTAGGTTCGTTACACCGATGATCCGGGTTTGATTCCCATATTGGTACACTGAGTGAGACCCATTTCTGGTGTCCCCCGCCTACTGAAATATTGCTAAAAGCGGCGTAAAATCACACTCACTCACTCACCCATTATAGTAACCCATTAGCTTCTCAAATATGCGGGAACCAACACAGACAGATAAACATTTTGTTTAAGTACATAAGCGCTATTTACTTGAACGTGGCGTCACTAAATTTTACTTATATTTCTGGAGAACTGATTGTGAACTCAGCATCTTCTATACTGGAAGTCATACCCTATTGCAATGCATGTCACCGTGAACGAAGACTGATTCTTTGGTGTCGCTACCTACCTGTACTGCTCTTAACAAAGACAAATTAGGGACAGCTAGAATTAACCAGAATAGCCTTAGCATTCACGTAATATCGGTCGTAATTGGTCATGGTGATCCCTCTACCCTTGTCATTGGATTCATTTATCATTTTTTCAGACTTCGTTTATTCTTCTCATCGCAAAAAACACTTCTTTCATCTCTCAAAAATAATTAAGACAGTTTCTGAGTCTTAAACCTCAACGCCGCACGTGTTTCGACACGTGACTCCTGAAACCTACACCTCCAGCGTCAACGTGACCTTGACTGAGACATGCGCAGACCTGAGTGATTAATCAAACTGACAAAACGAGTGCGGTTTTTAGTAACCCTGAGCTTTCTGTAGACCAGGAGGCAGCTATCATCATCGCTACACTTCGTAGTCTATGTAGACTACGTTACTTGACGATGGCGATATTCTGCATCAGGTGTCATTCTGCATTAATCAATATCAGTGACGTAGTATGCTTCATCGAATGTAAGGATGATGCTAATCCAGACAGGGCCCGTGCGTGTAGCAAAAGCACTGTAAGTCCCCATGGTCCCTCCTATGGTGATTTTCCTTCAGTTGTTGGCGTTTCAAAGCCTGGTTTTACAGTGTGTTGTGTTGATATTGAAACGTTTTAGACTTACAACGTTCTAGCTCAAAAGCCATCATCTCGGTCCTTGCAGAAGCTGAAAAATCAGGAGCTGCTGGAGTACACATACGTTCTTCAAATTGTGAAGCTCACATTCACCCTAGTCCGTTTGCATAAACGGATACCTTACAAGTATTTTGTACAAGGGCATAACGGAAAGCTAGGGAACAGTAACAATGTCAACGGGTTACGTAAAGAACGTTAATTCAGACTATGAAAGAATGGAATCCGTATCAACAGAGTTGACTGGAGTGGCAGTGGGAAAGTAATTGTTTGTTCTTGATCATCTCGTGTCGAATATATTGATTGTTCTTCTTTCTGTAGTTTTAGGGACGCCTAGTGGTTAAAGCGTTCGCTCCTCACGCCGAAGACCCGGGTTCGATTCCCCACATGGTCGCATTGTGTGAAGCCCATTTTCTGCTCTCCCCCGCCGGGATATTGCTGGAATATTGCTAAAGGCTAAAACTAATCTCACTCACTCACTCTGTACTTTTTCACGTGCTGACTGCAGGTGTCTGAACTCAGTTGGCTAATTGAGTGTTGAACAATTTTCTTGACATCACTTACCGTGAAAGTAGTATCGAGACTGCCAAGCCTGCCAACTCTGATAATATCCCAGAAAATTCCCATTGGATTCTAGTCACAATATGGGGGCAACGTGTAATAGATATCATTCTATTCTTATGGTATAAGTTTTCCTGGTTTTGATTCGCCAGCATCAGTTTACTTGCCATCGTTTCATCACCAGACTGTTCCTGTGAGTTTTTGTTTTCTTCTGATAAACCAACATGCACTGTAAATGCCTTTTACCGCCAGAAATGTTTTGGTTTTTTTTGTAGTTTTTTCTTGATATGCAAAGTTCCAAGTTTGCAAGCGTGTGCCTTAACGTTAGGGGTTACAATTGAGAGGAAAACGGCTATTGCGGTAGCGATAGTCTGTTGCGACCAACTATTGCAATAATTATTTTCTCATTCAATTGTCTCATTTGAAGTCAATCTCCCAAATGAACGTGTAGTTTATATGACATAAAAACAAACTGAACTAGTATCAGTCTCCATTAATAAATGGCAAGACACTTGAAACGCAGATCAAGTGTGTTTAAGATGTAACATGGGCGTATAATGTAAAACAAAGCGAACGAATCTGGTACTCCCTGCATTTTGCGCTGCTTATTTAACAACGGAAATCATTACCTATACTGTCGATAGTCACACATACTATCGATGCATCGATAGTTTATTTAGTTTCTACCATTGATTAATTAGTATCGGAGACTCAACAATTGCAATCAATCAATTCTTTTATGCATCCCTACTTAACTTGGGATGTGTACATCGTTGTGCATCATCCATATCCTCCATGCATCGGTTCACAAGCCTGCGTCTTAACACCAATGTCGTAATGCGACTAGGAATATCATATTTGTAAACCTAGCAGCGTAGTATTTGATTATATATTCAGCAGTTTGAGCAAACTTTCAATTATTGTGGAGCAAACGGAAGGTACCTGACACGCTTCTCTCAAAATGACACCAATCAAATTCCGACAGCTAGGCAGAGTACCCAAACGAAACAAGACTCTGTGTCTATTTGTAAGGATTCCCACTAATCATTTGGAGAAACGTGGCATACTTTTGAGATGGCGTGCTGACAGCTGAGAGTGCGCCTGCCACAGGCAATTGCTGAGCTCCACCAAGACTGAAGACACACGAGACTAAGTAAGTAAAACATTTATATGCCAGGGGACACTGCTGTGACACTCCAGAATGGCTTCACAGGTAGTGCTTAAAATGGGAGATAGACGCTGCTTACATACATGTAAGTCACGTGACCAGTTTTCGCAAACTTTCAGTAACCGAGAGTTACTTTCGTTTGCAATGTGGAAACCCGGTTATTTTTCAGACTGCAACCAAATATGTTAAATTCAGTCACTAATGGATCGACCTTCTTCAACACTAAATTCACTATTAGACCTTTATTATAAATGTCTCATGACTATTGGTGTTTGCCACCTGTAGTACGTTCTCTTATATATACACCGTACACATCTTCTGAAAATAGGTGCAGAGAGAGGTTTTGGTAAACTTTCGTCACTGTCAGTCAACAACAACGATTGGCAGTTAAAACAATAATGCACATATTTATAAACAAAATAAAACCCATTTGCATCAACAATAACTAAAATAAACGTTAAATTAAATATATTAAACATTAAACTTTAGTTTATGAGAGATTCCCTACATGGGAAGAAGGCAGCTGCATGTAATCTGAGTACATTGAAACATCACTACAGTTTGAAAATAAAATAAAATTAGAAAATACCCACATGGATACACCCGTAAAATGTAACTTGGGTGTGAGTGAATGAGTGAGTGAAATTAGTTTTACGCCGCAATCAGCAATATCCCAGCTATATGGCGGCGGTCTGTAAATAATCGAGTGTGGATCAGACAATCCAGTGATCAACCGCATGAGCATTGATCTGCGCAATTGGGAACCGATGACATGTGTCAACCAAGTCAGCGAGTCTGACCACCCGATCTTACAACAAGCACGATCGCCTTTTATGACAAGCATGGGTTGCTGAATGCCTATTCTACGCCGAACCTTCAAGGGTCAATTTGAGTATGATGTTATTACGAAATATCAAGGCCATTAGTATTTATTGTAAACAAAAAGTCACTATGTTCTGTAATCTGTAAAACATGATCACACATGGTATATAGAAACAGGAATCTTTGTTACCTCCGATTAACAATTTCGGTGTAAGAATGACATGACTCAGGTGACTCATTTACATAAAATGACACGCCTACCAAACCATTAGCCAATCAGCATAGAGCACCCCGAAACAGCTGTCAATCAACCAAACTAACATCGGGTGGCGAATCAGAACGGAACAACACAACGTGACGCGTCCCGATAACAGCAAAGTTTCAAGTTCAAACATTTGAATTATTACCAGCGAACTGAGAGACTCAGTATGAAAAGTGAGAATTGGAAATGAAGCCCGATGACATGAAGTTAGTGGAAATGAGATTGTTAGTGGCCGCAGTATTTGCGCAAGTGGAAAGGGGTTGTGATGTGACTGGGAATGCCGTGAACGGATGTTCCATCATGCGCATGTCTTGTCGAGGCGTTATAACGTTATTATCGTTCACGGATAATTTTGAGTTGTTTGTTTATGTTAACCACAACGTAATACTTCAATGTTTATCCAAAGTTCATTAGGGTACCTGATTGTAAGGGAATTCCCTCGCCGTGTAAAGATATTCCCCGACATTCCTCGGGTCCGAAAGTAGTCCGGTTCGGTGGGCTTAGCTTTTTAGATTCATTGGGAAATGAAATCAAAAGAAATGTTCCCAGCTAACCAATCAGATTGTCAGAATTTTAATGAACACAATAAGAATTTAATTATTGAGTATTTACACGTAAACAAGTGTTTTGTTATGTCATCAACAGTGTTGATGTCATTCAAATAATATTGTGAAGTAAAGTTAGAATGACGTCACAAATGAGCAACTCCAGATGCTACCATGGGAACCAGCTGAAACGGCCAGCTGATGACGCTTCACTGCTGTACTCCTACTCGATGTCAACGAGTGCAGACAGTAAAACCCCTTTGGTTTACTTTTTTGTTTACAATGCCGATAAACATCATGTGTTGGCCAATTTTCGGGGGTTATTGAGTATTTGAAGCACGGGAATGCATTTGGAACCGACGGATGTTTATCTCCTAAATACACTGCACTCTAAGCCACAAGAAGACGACTATCAATTACATTATTGAATATCTGCCTTGTTTCTCATGTGATGGATCATCCCTGACGAGAATTGACTTCTGGCTGCCACAAGCTCTCATATGTTTTCCCCCTCGACATGTAATTAAACGAAATCATTGACTTGATTGCTCTTCATTATCAGCTTAACTCTTCTTGAGATTCTTGAGAGGCATTTAGAAGTTGGTATTGAAACGTCAAAACGCAACCAAATATTAAATAAACACAGTTATCACTTCATAATACCTAAAATGCATTGCTGATTGAGAAAACAAAATGAACAAAAGTGTAAGCGTATTATCGCAAATCAAAGGTGTAATATTTGTCCTTGGGTTTACCTGCCTCGAAACGAAGCAGTAGCGATACCGGATTTAGTCAGAGCCGTTGGGTGTGCAGTGAAGTGCAATGAAGCCTTTTCATTGACCACTGGTTCATTTGCCGATACGCTAAACCGTTTGTTTTCTTTTATGGCTTATAAGTCCGTTGAAGTTGTGCATTGCATATTGTTATTAGCAGACAAGCAGGCAGACATATAGGTGTCAATAAACCAGACATTGAGTTTGAAACGTTTGAACCTTGATTTCGTAGGCTTTTTTCACCGCGTTTTTTTCAACTACATAGGTGGAAATGGCATTTTTGATGACATTTTCGGTGCATACCGACAGGTATCAGAATAAGCAAAGTTGTGGTTCACGTTACACGTGACCTTGAAGTAAAAGACAAATAGTACGGATGAAAACAATACACAAGAAGTTGCCATCCATATTGTCTGTCTTTTTCTGTCGTCTGGTCCAATTGCAAGTGACATAAATGCAGAGTGAGATAAATTCAAGACTATCTGCTGATGCGAGAATCGCACCGGCTGGTTCATATTACGTTCTTTTGACTTGGATGAAATGTTTTCAAAGCTTTACTGAGGCCTCACATCCTACACCTCGAATGTGAATGGAACTTCAAAAGAGAACCAACAAGCCCTTTGCACGTCCGTGGGGGTCGGATGAACATTTCTAACTGTATTGTGAGCATGTGTTTGTTTCACGCCTTAAAAATACCGTCGACTGCTATCTGTAGCATCTTATTGCCTCTTATCCAAGCTGCGAATGGGTAGCCAGTAGGACGGCCATGTGACTATAAACCTGGCGACGTCTAACTTTAAGCTTGATTTTGTATATATTCCATTCACTGCTCTTGTGTAACGGGTACATAAATCAGTTATGTATCAAGAATACATTTGAGTTATTTAAATAAAACACGGACAGGACGTCATCTTTACGTCAATAAACAATACATGAACATGCCATGGTTAGCGATAATTCTTGATGTGATGTACCACTGATTTTGAGCTTGCAAATATGGCAATTCGAGTTTCACAGCCGCATTACTCCACTAACATATATAAAGAGTTAGAATTTATCTTCGGCAAATTATGCTTGTCGTGAGGGTCGACTAAGGAAACTGATTGGTCTGAATCTCTAAGCTCATCCTTAACCTATTTACGTATTTGCTATTGTTGTCAGTCACTGACTCGATTATTCACCAACCTCCATCACATACCTGGAATGTTACTGAGTGCTTAAACAACAAATCATCCATAACACTTTTAGAACAATATCATTTTGGGGGAAATTTGCCAGGGGTGACCTTAACCAACACATTGAAACCATATACTTTGGTTTCTACTCACCGTGTGACATTCGTGACAATGATAATGCACAAGCATACCGTGACAACCCAGCCAAAGACAGGAAGTCCCAAACTTGCCTGAAATATTTTTTTTTTTTTTTGACACGATCGTCGTGGCAATATTTACAAGAGATTAAAGGAACCAGGGTGTGGGGTAATTGGAAATTGACTAAACTGCACTGAGGGTAAGCAATCCTATGGAAGTTCATGTTAACAATCAAACCGACTGCAGGAGAGGTATCAGTTCATTAACCGCATCCAAGACCGTCCACGCAGTCAGTTACATCACAACGTCAGGACTGACAGACTGTGTACAACCATTTCAAGGATCGCTTCCCCTGATAGCCGGAAACAGCACGCCAGATCATTGGGACTCACAACAGAGCCACCAGTGCTGATATAGCGTGTCGACGTTTGCTCACCACATCGTAGTCCGTCATGGCCATAACTAACTGCAAAGGAAACTCGGCATCCAAAGTGGCTCTGTCGACCAAGGAGAACCGTGCTTATTTTCCAATGAAAACCGATATTGTGTCTTAAGAGTCGAAGACAGAGGGCGACTATGATGAAAACGTGGGGAACTATTTTCCAGTGAGTGTATTGTTGAAAGAAACTCGTGGGGCGGTCCAAGCATCATGGTGTGGGATGGAATCTCTATACGAGATTGTTCCACAATAATGTTCAAGGTTGACGAAATGACGCGACATCTGCTAGCTATATTGACCAAGTCATAAGACCCCACATAAGACCCCACGTCCTAGCACATTTAACCCCCATCCAAGGCCGGCAACGGCGGCTGGACTTTCAGGCATTTCACAGAATATGGTCCCAACTGCTTTTGGGGAATATGAATGGTACCATTATTGGTGATTTTGCTTTTGTGGAGCAAAATAAGTGCCGCATTTGAACAAAATCATCCGTTTTGATTCACAATTAAAATAACACATCACAATATCATTGTGGACTCACAAAAGTCCAGAAACTCTCCGCACCGTGGCCGCTCACAAGGGACTTGACAGAAATAATCAGGTAGCTGATATGAATATTTTCTAAGGGTGAAAAACTGATTTGTTTAATTTTTTATATATTTTCTTTCTTTCTTTCTTTCTTTCTTTTTTTTGAAAACTCAAAATTCAAACTCGTTCGTCCATTGGAATGCCCATGGGAGAGACTTTTTAATTTCGTCCAATGTTTTGGAGGTTGTAAGTCAATGAAAGTATGTTCATACGTATGATGACACAAATTCCAACTCATTTTGACTTAATTCCGCTAATTGAGAACGATACTAAAAAGTCTCGCCCATTGGTGAAATACATTTTGACCCATGAACGAGGATATTTACTTTTACTCAAAATACATCTTTTCCCATATTTCGTAGGTTGTAAATGAATCAAAAAATGGTTAGAAGTATGATGACGCAAAGTTCAATTCATTTTGACTTAAATCTGGACCCTGGGCGAGAAGCATTTGGTCTATGGGCCAGAATATTTACTTTTACTCAAAATACATATTTTCCCATGTTTTGTAGGTTGTAAATAAATGATGGTATACTCATAAATACCCGGACACAATATTTAACTCATTTTGACTTAATTCTGCTAATTTAGAGCGTTTTTTTAAAAATCTCGCCCATTGGCGAAAAACTTTTGGCCCATGGGCGAGAATATTTCCTTTCACTCCAAACACATCTTTTTGATGCATTGGAGAAAGTAAATGAATGCAAGTACATTTATGAGTGCCTTGACAGAAAATTCAACTCATTATGACTTAAGTAGTTAATTTAGAGCGATTTAAAACAAATGTCGCCCATGGGCAAAAAAACATCGCCCATGGACGGGACTATTTCCATTTACTCCAAATGCATCTTTTTCCACGTTTTTAAGGTAATAAGTGGATGAAAGTACATTTAATTTAGACCGATTTAAAAATCTCACCTGTGCTCGAAAAAGCATTAGACTGTGTGTTTTATGAACCTGCTGTCGGTGTGGCATTTCTTTTGAGGTTCAGTATATTCATTTAATTTGTAATTATTATGATTAATCACTATATGTTAGATTGGATGTATAAGTATCGTATCAACTCGTTTATTGCCCACCAGTCTCATCTCGTACAATTTTATGTCTGAAAAGAAAAGTCAGCCCCTGGATCCTCCGATCATTGCTTTATCCATAAAAAGTAGTCTATGGACGGTCACTTATTTCTCACCATATGTGGCTTTGGGTAACTTCAATTTCCCTGTATAATACTGTTTTTGCAAATGTGGTGTTCAAAGAATAAAAAGAAAAAAAACAACATGTCACTGTTGGAAGCTGTTGGGGGAATTAAAGATCAATCGTTCATTCATTAGAAAAATAGCTGTCCCCATGGCATACAGAGTTGGTTTTACAACATATTTCGTCAGCATAGCGGTAGGTGCAATGTGATCTGGATCAGCATCCCAATTAATCAAATGAATTACATGTAAACCAGCGCTTGATTCCATTATACGCCTATTTTATATGTATCACTCGATATCAGACAAGAATATCACCATTAGCCAGGCTGCTTCACCATTAGCCAGACTGCTTCCGGTTTCCATAACCCTGTCTCAACATCGCCAGGAGAACATCATCAACAGCGGTTACGCATTCTGGTTCTAATGTGCGGAGGTGAATTATGTCTGGGGCGGAATACAGTTCTTGTTGCTAGTTATATATTCAGTGAACTTCCGTTTCAAGTACTTTGGCATTCTTTGAAATGAACATAAAGAGGTTATTTGTTATTTGGATGGAATGGCTGGATCTTCAGACCTTTACTTTCAGTGTTTTTTCGGACTATCTCTACATAAACGTACCTCCGCATCCAATTCCAAAGAAATTTACCTCCAAACCCTTTTAGGTGTGACAAACAACGGAACCAGACAATCAGTGGAGCATTTAATGCCCTTGTATGTACGTCAGCATACCACGTATATAGAAAATAAATCCATCATATTTCGCATAAGCCTGTCGCATTGTAAATCACTTCATGTGGTGTTGACTATAGCTGATTTAATCACCATAAAACCACTGCCATCTTACAAGATGTAAATGTTGTAATGAAAAAGGACCAGACACGATAATGTTTCACTCACAAATTTAAAGATCTCAACTGTAATAGCTCCTGCATCCTTGGAACGTAATGCTAATCTATTAGAGGATAGTACTATCTTTATAAACTAAATTGAATCTGTGCTAAAATAATAGAAACTGAATCGTAATACATTGTCAATAATACCATAAAGCACCATCATATGGAACACAATGTCAAATTACTTGCTTTTGTCTAACAGAATGTGAAAGCCAAATGTGACAAATTCGTGCCAAGAGTGCACTGAATTGTCTCGATTTGTGTGTTTTTCATATTAATTATTATTTACAACTGTTGTTTACTGTCAAGTTGCAGACCAATGCTGTGTATTTACACGCACGATCATAGAATCAGTGTGATCCTCCTTGTGTGGCATCTGAACGACATGTTCGTAAAACACATGATCGATAGTATCATATGTAGAAACCTGTAACACAGACCATACAACTGTTGGTAAGGGTCATTTTTGTTGCAACTAAAACGAAAAAGGAAGACAGTCAGACGTGCTGGCAAACGGGGACTTTCGGTCACCTCCGGCAAAACAGACACTTCTGCTTGGTTTATAAATAACCTTGATTTTAGTATGTCCTTTGTCCTTTCATGCCAGAGACAGTCCTATACTTTCCATCCTATGCTCAAATAAATTCAGTCGGGTTTCAAAGAGTTATGAAAATTGTAGGATGGAATACTATTAAGCGTCTAGAAAACACCATTTTCAATGGAAGGCTGTTGATAGCAAGCAGTATATTGTTTACGAATAACAAATAATGGATAAAATTTCCAACAAGAATTTCGTTTGGCAGCTTTTATGACAGACATCCCGATATTCTGACTTGCCCTCACTTCTATATTTCCGTTTGTGAGCGGAAACATCGTCTGTAATCACGTTACGATAATGAGAGGTTTCCACAACACCATGTGTTTGCAAGATGCGTCTTCAAACAGGCGCTCGCGCTTTTTGTCACCATAATGGCCGAATCATTTAGTTCGCTGAACCGACAGAGAAAGATATGAAAATAAACGCAGAGATTACATCGTGTTCTTTTCACTAACGAGGCATGAAATGAAATAAGAGACTTCCTCGTAAATAAGGCATAAAACTAGCATTATTTCTAGATGTACCTCCTCTTGAAGGCATAATGTTAAATGCCTTGGAAGCATCGAACTAGGAAAAGGTCGGCTACGATTGAAGTAATTTGATTTTTAAACAATTGTTCTATTTAGAGAATTATGTCATCTTATGTGTTACAGTGCCGATTGGTTTTAAGTCAAATCGTCTAGGACGCAATATGACGCCCCTCTTTATGTATATGTTATATCTGGATGCGTTGCTCGTTCAAATAAAAACATCATCATCCTGGGTTTTACGCCGCTTTTGGATATAGACTTGCATTATTATCATGACAAGGTACACCACTAACTGGCCCCACATGCTTTAATCAGTGGGTTCTCCACCGTCCCTCTTGAAGCAAAAGTATATGAACGACTACCCAGTTACATGAGAACAGGGCACTGAAGTGTTCACATTAAACAGATTTAACTACAGAAGATATCAATACAGTCCATGGTAACGTTTGGACTGTTATGCCTTTGACAATAGGTGTTTTAGGGCAGTAATGAAATCATTCTGAATTTACTGACAAGACCTAGAATTCGTATGATGATAATGATGAAGAGGAGGAAAGGTGTGATGATGATGATGATGGTGATGATGATAAGGAGGGGTATGATGATGGTGATGATGATGAGGAGGAGGATAGGTATGATGATGGTGATGATGATGAGGAGGAGCATAGGTATGATGATGGTGAGGAGGGGCGTGATGATGGTGAGGAGGGGTATGATGATGATAAGGAGGGGTATGATGATGGTGATGATGATGAGGAGGAGGATAGGTATGATGATGGTGAGGAGGGGCGTGATGATGGTGATGATGATGAGGAGGAGGATAGGTATGATGATGGTGAGGAGGGGCGTGATGATGATAAGGAGGGGTATGATGATGGTGATAATGATGATGAGGAGGATAGGTATGATGATGGTGAGGAGGGGCGTGATGATGGTGAGGAGGGGTATGATGATGGTGATAATGATGAGGAGGAGGATAGGTATGATGATGGTGAGGAGGGGCGTGATGATGGTGAGGAGGGGTATGATGATGGTGATGGTGATGATGAGGAGGATAGGTATGATGATGAGGACGAGGGGCGTGATGATGATAAGGAGGGGTATGATGATGGTGATAATGATGATGAGGAGGATAGGTATGATGATGGTGAGGAGGGGCGTGATGATGGTGAGGAGGGGTATGATGATGGTGATAATGATGATGAGGAGGATAGGTATGATGATGGTGAGGAGGGGCGTGATGATGGTGAGGAGGGGTATGATGATGGTGATGATGAGGAGGAGGAGGATAGGTATGATGATGGTGAGGAGGGGCGTGATGATGGTGAGGAGGGGTATGATGATGGTGATAATGATGATGAGGAGGATAGGTATGATGATGGTGAGGAGGGGCGTGATGATGATAAGGAGGGGTATGATGATGGTGATGATGATGAGGAGGATAGGTATGATGATGGTGAGGAGGGGCGTGATGATGGTGAGGAGGGGTATGATGATGGTGATAATGATGATGAGGAGGATAGGTATGATGATGGTGAGGAGGGGCGTGATGATGACAAGGAGGGGTATGATGATGGTGATAATGATGATGAGGAGGATAGGTATGATGATGGTGAGGAGGGGCGTGATGATGATAAGAAGGGGTATGATGATGGTGATGATGATGAGGAGGAGGATAGGTATGATGATGGTGAGGAGGGGCGTGATGATGACAAGGAGGGGTATGATGATGGTGATGATGATGAGGTGGAGGATAGGTATGATGATGGTGAGGAGGGGCGTGATGATGCTGAGGAGGGGTATGATGATGGTGATGATGATGAGGAGGAGGATAGGTATGATGATGGTGAGGAGGGGCGTGATGATGATAAGGAGGGGTATGATGATGGTGATGATGATGAGGAGGAGGATAGGTATGATGATGGTGAGGAGGGGCGTGATGATGGTGAGGAGGGGTATGATGATGGTGATAATGATGATGAGGAGGATAGGTATGATGATGGTGAGGAGGGGCGTGATGATGATAAGGAGGGGTATGATGATGGTGATAATGATGATGAGGAGGATAGGTTTGATGATGGTGAGGAGGGGCGTGATGATGGTGAGGAGGGGTATGATGATGGTGATAATGATGAGGAGGAGGATAGGTATGATGATGGTGAGGAGGGGTATGATGATGATAAGGAGGGGTCTGATGATGTGAGGAGGGGCATGATGATGGTGAGGAGGGGCGTGATGATGATGAGGAGGGGTATGATGATGGTGAGGAGGGGCGTGATGATGGTGAGGAGGGGTATGATGATGGTGATAATGATGATGAGGAGGATAGGTATGATGATGGTGAGGAGGGGCGTGATGATGGTGAGGAGGGGTATGATGATGGTGAGGAGGGGTATGATGATGGTGAGGAGGGGTATGATGATGGTGAAAATGATGAGGAGGAAAATAGGTATGATGATGGTGAGGAGGGGCGTGATGATGATAAGGAGGGGTATGATGATGGTAAAGAGGGGCGTGATGATGGTGAGGAGGGGTATGATGATGGTGATGATGATGAGGAGGAGGAAAGGTATGATGATGGTGAGGAGGGGCGTTTTTATGATAAGGAGGGGTATGATGATGGTGATGATGATGATGAGGAGAGGCGTGATGATGATAAGGAGGGATATGATGATGGTGATGATGATGATGAGGAGGATAGGTATGATGATGGTGAGGAGGGGCGTGATGATGGTGAGGAGGGGTATGATGATGGTGATAATGATGATGAGGAGGATAGGTATGATGATGGTGAGGAGGGGCGTGATGATGGTGAGGAGGGGGATGATGATGGTGATAATGATGAGGAGGAGGATAGGTATGATGATGGTGAAGAGGGGCGTGATGATGGTGAGGAGGGGTATGATGATGGTGATAATGATGATGAGGAGGATAGGTATGATGATGGTGAGGAGGGGCGTGATGATGATAAGGAGGGGTATGATGATGGTGATGGTGATGATGAGGAGGATAGGTATGATGATGAGGAGGAGGGGCGTGATGATGATAAGGAGGGGTATGATGATGGTGATAATGATGAGGAGGAGGATAGGTATGATGATGGTGAGGAGGGGCGTGATGATGGTGAGGAGGGGTATGATGATGGTGATGATGATGAGGAGGAGGATAGGTATGATGATGGTGAGGAGGGGAGTGATGATGATGAGGAGGGGTATGATGATGGTGATAATGATGATGAGGAGGATAGGTATGATGATGTGAGGAGGGGCGTGATGATGGTGAGGAGGGGTATGATGATGGTGATAATGATGATGAGGAGGATAGGTATGATGATGGTGAGGAGGGGCGTGATGATGACAAGGAGGGGTATCATGATGGTGATGGTGATGATGAGGAGGATAGGTATGATGATGGTGAGGAGGGGCGTGATGATGATAAGGAGGGGTATGATGATGGTGATGATGATGAGGAGGAGGGGCGTGATGATGATAAGGAGGGGTATGATGATGGTGATGATGATGATGAGGAGGATAGGTATGATGATGGTGAGGAGGGGCGTGATGATGCTGAGGAGGGGTATGATGATGGTGATAATGATGATGAGGAGGATAGGTATGATGATGGTGAGGAGGGGCGTGATGATGATAAGGAGGGGTATGATGATGGTGATAATGATGAGGAGGAGGATAGGTATGATGATGGTGAGGAGGGGCGTTTTTATGATAAGGAGGGGTATGATGATGGTGATGATGATGATGAGGAGAGGCGTGATGATGATAAGGAGGGATATGATGATGGTGATGATGATGATGAGGAGGATAGGTATGATGATGGTGAGGAGGGGCGTGATGATGGTGAGGAGGGGTATGATGATGGTGATAATGATGATGAGGAGGATAGGTATGATGATGGTGAGGAGGGGCGTGATGATGGTGAGGAGGGGGATGATGATGGTGATAATGATGAGGAGGAGGATAGGTATGATGATGGTGAAGAGGGGCGTGATGATGGTGAGGAGGGGTATGATGATGGTGATAATGATGATGAGGAGGATAGGTATGATGATGGTGAGGAGGGGCGTGATGATGATAAGGAGGGGTATGATGATGGTGATGGTGATGATGAGGAGGATAGGTATGATGATGAGGAGGAGGGGCGTGATGATGATAAGGAGGGGTATGATGATGGTGATAATGATGAGGAGGAGGATAGGTATGATGATGGTGAGGAGGGGCGTGATGATGGTGAGGAGGGGTATGATGATGGTGATGATGATGAGGAGGAGGATAGGTATGATGATGGTGAGGAGGGGAGTGATGATGATGAGGAGGGGTATGATGATGGTGATAATGATGATGAGGAGGATAGGTATGATGATGTGAGGAGGGGCGTGATGATGGTGAGGAGGGGTATGATGATGGTGATAATGATGATGAGGAGGATAGGTATGATGATGGTGAGGAGGGGCGTGATGATGACTAGGAGGGGTATCATGATGGTGATGGTGATGATGAGGAGGATAGGTATGATGATGGTGAGGAGGGGCGTGATGATGATAAGGAGGGGTATGATGATGGTGATGATGATGAGGAGGAGGGGCGTGATGATGATAAGGAGGGGTATGATGATGGTGATGATGATGATGAGGAGGATAGGTATGATGATGGTGAGGAGGGGCGTGATGATGCTGAGGAGGGGTATGATGATGGTGATAATGATGATGAGGAGGATAGGTATGATGATGGTGAGGAGGGGCGTGATGATGATAAGGAGGGGTATGATGATGGTGATAATGATGAGGAGGAGGATAGGTATGATGATGGTGAGGAGGGGCGTGATGATGGTGAGGAGGGGTATGATGATGGTGATAATGATGATGAGGAGGATAGGTATGATGATGGTGAGGAGGGGCGTGATGATGGTGAGGAGGGGTATGATGATGGTGATAATGATGATGAGGAGGATAGGTGTGATGATGGTGAGGAGGGGCGTGATGATGGTGAGGAGGGGTATGATGATGGTGATGATGATGAGGAGGAGGACAGGTATGATGATGGTGAGGAGGGGCGTGATGATGGTGAGGAGGGGTATGATGATGGTGATAATTATGATGAGGAGGATAGGTTTGATGATGGTGAGGAGGGGCGTGATGATGGTGAGGAGGGGTATGATGATGGTGATAATGATGATGAGGAGGATAGGTATGATGATGGTGAGGAGGGGCGTGATGATGATAAGGAGGGGTATGATGATGGTGATGATGATGAGGAGGAGGGGTGTGATGATGATAAGGAGGGGTATGATGATGGTGATGATGATGATGATGAGGATAGGTATGATGATGGTAAGGAGGGGCGTGATGATGGTGAGGAGGGGTATGATGATGGTGATAATGATGATGAGGAGGATAGGTATGATGATGGTAAAGAGGGGCGTGATGATGGTGAGGAGGGGTATGATGATGATGGTGATAATGATGATGAGGAGGATAGGTATGATGATGGTGAGGAGAGGCGTGATGATGATAAGGAGGGGTATGATGATGGTGATGATGATGATGAGGAGGATAGGTATGATGATGGTGAGGAGGGGCGTGATGATGGTGAGGAGGGGTATGATGATTGTGATAATGATGATGAGGAGGATAGGTATGATGATGGTGAAGAGGGGCGTGATGATGGTGAGGAGGGGTATGATGATGGTGATAATGATGAGGAGGAGGATAGGTATGATGATGGTGAGGAGGGGCGTGATGATGATAAGGAGGGGTATGATGATGGTGAGGAGGGGCGTGATGATGGTGAGGAGGGGTATGATGATGGTGATAATGATGATGAGGAGGATAGGTATGATGATGTGAGGAGGGGCGTGATGATGGTGAGGAGGGGTATGATGATGGTGATAATGATGATGAGGAGGATAAGTATGATGATGGTGAGGAGGGGCGTGATGATGATAAGGAGGGGTATGATGATGGTGATGATGATGAGGAGGAGGGGCGTGATGATGATAAGGAGGGGTATGATGATGGTGATGATGATGAGGAGGAGGATAGGTATGATGATGGTGAGGAGGGGCGTGATGATGCTGAGGAGGGGTATGATGATGGTGATAATGATGATGAGGAGGATAGGTATGATGATGGTGAGGAGGGGCGTGATGATGATAAGGAGGGGTATGATGATGGTGATAATGATGATGAGGAGGATAGGTATGATGATGGTGAGGAGGGGCGTGATGATGGTGAGGAGGGGTATGATGATGGTGATGATGATGAGGAGGAGGGGCGTGATGATGATAAGGAGGGGTATGATGATGGTGAGGAGGGGCGTGATGATGGTGAGGAGGGGTATGATGATGGTGATAATGATGATGAGGAGGATAGGTATGATGATGGTGAGGAGGGGCGTGATGATGGTGAGGAGGGGTATGATGATGGTGATGATGATGATGAGGAGGACAGGTATGATGATGGTGAGGAGGGGCGTGATGATGGTGAGGAGGGGTATGATGATGGTGATGATGATGAGGAGGATAGGTTTGATGATGGTGAGGAGGGGCGTGATGATGGTGAGGAGGGGTATGATGATGTGATAATGATGATGAGGAGGATAGGTATGATGATGGTGAGGAGGGGCGTGATGATGATAAGGAGGGGTATGATGATGGTGATGATGATGATGAGGAGGGGCGTGATGATGATAAGGAGGGGTATGATGATGGTGATGATGATGATGAGGAGGATAGGTATGATGATGGTGAGGAGGGGCGTGATGATGGTGAGGAGGGGTATGATGATGGTGATAATGATGATGAGGAGGATAGGTATGATGATGGTGAGGAGGGGCGTGATGATTGTGAGGAGGGGTATGATGATGGTGATAATGATGAGGAGGAGGATAGGTATGATGATGGTGAGGAGAGGCGTGATGATGATAAGGAGGGGTATGATGATGGTGATGATGATGAGGAGGAGGATAGGTATGATGATGGTGAGGAGGGGCGTGATGATGGTGAGGAGGGGTATGATGATTGTGATAATGATGATGAGGAGGATAGGTATGATGATGGTGAGGAGGGGCGTGATGATGGTGAGGAGGGGTATGATGATGGTGATAATGATGAGGAGGAGGATAGGTATGATGATGGTGAGGAGGGGCGTGATGATGATAAGGAGGGGTATGATGATGGTGAGGAGGGTCGTGATGATGGTGAGGAGGGGTATGATGATGGTGATAATGATGATGAGGAGGATAGGTATGATGATGTGAGGAGGGGCGTGATGATGGTGAGGAGGGGTATGATGATGGTGATAATGATGATGAGGAGGATAGGTATGATGATGGTGAGGAGGGGCGTGATGATGACAAGGAGGGGTATGATGATGGTGATGGTGATGATGAGGAGGATAGGTATGATGATGGTGAGGAGGGGCGTGATGATGATAAGGAGGGGTATGATGATGGTGAGGAGGGGCGTGATGATGATAAGGAGGGGTATGATGATGGTGATAATGATGATGAGGAGGATAGGTATGATGATGGTGAGGAGGGGCGTGATGATGATAAGGAGGGGTATGATGATGGTGATGATGATGATGAGGAGGATAGGTATGATGATGGTGAGGAGTGGCGTGATGATGACAAGGAGGGGTATGATGATGGTGATAATGATGATGAGGAGGATAGGTATGATGATGGTGAGGAGGGGCGTGATGATGATAAGGAGGGGTATGATGATGGTGATGATGAGGAGGAGGAGGATAGGTATGATGATGGTGAGGAGGGGCGTGATGATGATAAGGAGGGGTATGATGATGGTGATGATGATGATGAGGAGGATAGGTATGATGATGGTGAGGAGTGGCGTGATGATGACAAGGAGGGGTATGATGATGGTGATAATGATGATGAGGAGGATAGGTATGATGATGGTGAGGAGGGGCGTGATGATGATAAGGAGGGGTATGATGATGGTAATGATGATGAGGAGGAGGGGCGTGATAATGATAAGGAGGGGTATGATGATGGTGATGATGATGATGATGAGGATAGGTATGATGATGGTGAGGAGGGGCGTGATGATGATAAGGAGGGGTATGATGATGGTGATGGTGATGATGAGGAGGATAGGTATGATGATGGTTATGATGAGGAGGAGGGGCGTGATGATGGTGAGGAGGGGTATGATGATGGTGATGATGATGATGAGGAGGATAGGTATGATGATGGTGAGGAGGGGCGTGATGATGGTGAGGAGGGGTATGATGATGGTGACAATGATGATGAGGAGGATAGGTATGATGATGGTGAGGAGGGGCGTGATGATGGTGAGGAGGGGTATGATGATGGTGATAATGATGATGAGGAGGATAGGTATGATGATGGTGAGGAGGGGCGTGATGATGATAAGGAGGGGTATGATGATGGTGATGATGATGAGGAGGAGCATAGGTATGATGATGGTGAGGAGGGGCGTGATGATGGTGAGGAGGGGTATGATGATGGTGATGATGATGATGAGGAGGATAGGTATGATGACGGTGAGGAGGGGCGTGATGATGATAAGGAGGGGTATGATGATGGTGATGATGATGATGAGGAGGATTGGTATGATGATGGTGAGGAGGGGCGTGATGATGGTGAGGAGGGGTATGATGATGGTGATGATGATGAGGAGGAGGATAGGTATGATGATGGTGAGGAGGGGCGTGATGATGATAAGGAGGGGTATGATGATGGTGATGATGATGAGGAGGAGGGGCGTGATGATGATAAGGAGGGGTATGATGATGGTGATGATGATGAGGAGGAGCATAGGTATGATGATGGTGAGGAGGGGCGTGATGATGGTGAGGAGGGGTATGATGATGGTGATGATGATGATGAGGAGGATAGGTATGATGACGGTGAGGAGGGGCGTGATGATGATAAGGAGGGGTATGATGATGGTGATGATGATGATGAGGAGGATTGGTATGATGATGGTGAGGAGGGGCGTGATGATGGTGATAATGATGAGGAGGAGGATAGGTATGATGATGGTGAGGAGGGGCGTGATGATGGTGAGGAGGGGTATGATGATGGTGATAATGATGATGAGGAGGATAGGTATGATGATGGTGAGGAGGGGCGTGATGATGGTGAGGAGGGGTATGATGATGGTGATGATGATGATGAGGAGGATAGGTATGATGATGGTGAGGAGGGGCGTGATGATGGTGATAATGATGATGAGGAGGATAGGTATGATGATGGTGAGGAGGGGCGTGATGATGACAAGGAGGGGTATGATGATGGTGATAATGATGATGAGGAGGATAGGTATGATGATGGTGAGGAGGGGCGTGATGATGGTGATGATGATGATGAGGAGGATAGGTATGATGATGGTGAGGAGGGGCGTGATTATGACAAGGAGGGGTATGATGATGGTGATAATGATGATGAGGAGGATAGGTATGATGATGGTGAGGAGGGGCGTGATGATGAGAAGGAGGGGTATGATGATGGTGATGATGATGAGGAGGAGGGGCGTGATGATGATAAGGAGGGGTATGATGATGGTGATGATGATGAGGAGGAGGATAGGTATGATGATGGTGAGGAGGGGCGTGATGATGGTGAGGAGGGGTATGATGATGGTTATAATGATGATGAGGAGGATAGGTATGATGATGGTGAGGAGGGGCGTGATGATGATAAGGAGGGGTATGATGATGGTGATGATGAGGAGGAGGAGCATAGGTATGATGATGGTGAGGAGGGGCGTGATGATGGTGAGGAGGGGTATGATGATGGTGATGATGATGATGAGGAGGATAGGTATGATGACGGTGAGGAGGGGCGTGATGATGATAAGGAGGGGTATGATGATGGTGATGATGATGATGAGGAGGATAGGTATGATGATGGTGAGGAGGGGCGTGATGATGGTGATGAGGGGTATGATGATGGTGAGGAGGGGCGTGATGATGGTGATAATGATGAGGAGGAGGATAGGTATGATGATGGTGAGGAGGGGCGTGATGATGGTGAGGAGGGGTATGATGATGGTGATGATGATGAGGAGGAGGATAGGTATGATGATGGTGAGGAGGGGCGTGATGATGGTGATAATGATGGTGAGGAGGATAGGTATGATGATGGTGAGGAGGGGCGTGATGATGGTGATGATGATGATGAGGAGGAGGATAGGTATGATGATGGTGAGGAGGGGCGTGATGATGACAAGGAGGGGTATGATGATGGTGATAATGATGATGAGGAGGATAGGTATGATGATGGTGAGGAGGGGCGTGATGATGATAAGGAGGGGTATGATGATGGTGATGATGATGAGGAGGAGGATAGGTATGATGATGGTGAGGAGGGGCGTGATGATGGTGATGATGATGATGAGGAGGAGGATAGGTATGATGATGGTGAGGAGGGGCGTGATGATGACAAGGAGGGGTATGATGATGGTGATAATGATGATGAGGAGGATAGGTATGATGATGGTGAGGAGGGGCGTGATGATGATAAGGAGGGGTATGATGATGGTGATGATGATGAGGAGGAGGGGCGTGATGATGATAAGGAGGGGTATGATGATGGTGATGATGATGAGGAGGAGGATAGGTATGATGATGGTGAGGAGGGGCGTGATGATGGTGAGGAGGGGTATGAGGATGGTGATAATGATGATGAGGAGGATAGGTATGATGATGGTGAGGAGGGGCGTGATGATGAGGAGGGGTATGATGATGGTGATGGTGATGATGAGGAGGATAGGTATGATGATGGTGATGATGATGAGGAGGAGGGGCGTGATGATGGTGAGGAGGGGCATGATGATGGCGATGATGATGATGAGGAGGATAGGTATGATGATGGTGAGGAGGGGCGTGATGATGGTGAGGAGGGGTATGATAATGGTGATAATGATGATGAGGAGGATAGGTATGATGATGGTGAGGAGGGGCGTGATGATGACAAGGAGGGGTATGATGATGGTGATAATGATGATGAGGAGGATAGGTATGATGATGGTGAGGAGGGGCGTGATGATGATGAGGAGGGGTATGATGATGGTGATGATGATGAGGAGGAGGGGCGTGATGATGATAAAGAGGGGTATGATGATGGTGATAATTATGATGATGAGGATAGGTATGATGATGGTGAGGAGGGGCGTGATGATGATAAGGAGGGGTATGATGATGGTGATGGTGATGATGAGGAGGATAGGTATGATGATGGTGATGATGATGATAAGGAGGGGCGTGATGATTGTGAGGAGGGGCGTGATGATGGTGATGATGATGATGATGAGGATAGGTATAATCATGGTGAGGAGGGGCGTGATGATGGTGAGGAGGGGTATGATGATGGTGATAATGATGATGATTAGGATAGGTATGATGATGGTGAGGAGGGGCGTGATGATGGTGAGGTGTATGATGATGGTGATAATGATGAGGAGGAGGATAGGTATGATGATGGTGAGGAGGGGCGTGATGATGATAAGGAGGGGTATGATGATGGTGATGATGATGATGAGGAGGATAGGTATGATGATGGTGAGGAGGGGCGTGATGATGGTGAGGAGGGGTATGATGATGGTGATAATGAGGAGGAGGAGGATAGGTATGATGATGGTGAGGAGGGGCGTGATGATGATAAGGAGGGGTATGATGATGGTGATGATGATGAGGAGGAGGATAGGTACGATGATGGTGAGGAGGGGCGTGATGATGGTGAGGAGGGGTATGATGATGGTGATAATGATGATGAGGAGGATAGGTATGATGATGGTGAGGAGGGACGTGATGATGATAAGGAGGGGTATGATGATGGTGAGGAGGGGCGTGATGATGGTGAGGAGGGGTATGATGATGGTGATAATGATGATGAGGAGGAAAGGTATGATGATGTGAGGAGGGGCGTGATGATGGTGAGGAGGGGTATGATGATGGTGATAATGATGATGAGTAGGATAGGTATGATGATGGTGAGGAGGGGCGTGATGATGACAAGGAGGGGTATGATGATGGTGAGGAGGGGCGTGATGATGGTGAGGAGGGGTATGATGATGGTGATAATGATGAGGAGGAGGATAGGTATGATGATGGTGAGGAGGGGCGTGATGATGGTGAGGAGGGGTATGATGATGGTGATAATGATGATGAGGAGGATAGGTATGATGATGGTGAGGAGGGGCGTGATGATGGTGAGGAGGGGTATGATGATGGTGATGATGATGAGGAGGAGGATGGGTATGATGATGGTGAGGAGGGGCGTGATGATGGTGAGGAGGGGTATGATGATGGTGACAATGATGATGAGGAGGATAGGTATGATGATGGTGAGGAGGGGCGTGATGATGGTGAGGAGGGGTATGATGATGGTGATAATGATGATGAGGAGGATAGGTATGATGATGGTGAGGAGGGGCGTGATGATGATAAGGAGGGGTATGATAATGGTGATAATTATGATGATGAGGATAGGTATGATGATGGTGAGGAGGGGCGTGATGATGATAAGGAGGGGTATGATGATGGTGATGGTGATGATGAGGAGGATAGGTATGATGATGGTGATGATGATGATAAGGAGGGGCGTGATGATGGTGAGGAGGGGCGTGATGATGGTGATGATGATGATGATGAGGATAGGTATAATCATGGTGAGGAGGGGCGTGATGATGGTGAGGAGGGGTATGATGATGGTGATAATGATGATGATTAGGATAGGTATGATGATGGTGAGGAGGGGCGTGATGATGGTGAGGTGTATGATGATGGTGATAATGATGAGGAGGAGGATAGGTATGATGATGAGGAGGAGGGGCGTGATGATGATAAGGAGGGGTATGATGATGGTGATGATGATGAGGAGGAGGATAGGTATGATGATGGTGAGGAGGGGCGTGATGATGGTGAGGAGGGGTATGATGATGGTGATAATGAGGAGGAGGAGGATAGGTATGATGATGGTGAGGAGGGGCGTGATGATGATAAGGAGGGGTATGATGATGGTGATGATGATGAGGAGGAGGATAGGTATGATGATGGTGAGGAGGGGCGTGATGATGGTGAGGAGGGGTATGATGATGGTGATAATGATGATGAGGAGGATAGGTATGATGATGGTGAGGAGGGACGTGATGATGATAAGGAGGGGTATGATGATGGTGAGGAGGGGCGTGATGATGGTGAGGAGGGGTATGATGATGGTGATAATGATGATGAGGAGGAAAGGTATGATGATGTGAGGAGGGGCGTGATGATGGTGAGGAGGGGTATGATGATGGTGATAATGATGATGAGTAGGATAGGTATGATGATGGTGAGGAGGGGCGTGATGATGACAAGGAGGGGTATGATGATGGTGAGGAGGGGCGTGATGATGGTGAGGAGGGGTATGATGATGGTGATAATGATGAGGAGGAGGATAGGTATGATGATGGTGAGGAGGGGCGTGATGATGGTGAGGAGGGGTATGATGATGGTGATAATGATGATGAGGAGGATAGGTATGATGATGGTGAGGAGGGGCGTGATGATGGTGAGGAGGGGTATGATGATGGTGATGATGATGAGGAGGAGGATGGGTATGATGATGGTG
This sequence comes from Haliotis asinina, assembly GCF_037392515.1. NCBI lineage: Eukaryota > Metazoa > Mollusca > Gastropoda > Lepetellida > Haliotidae > Haliotis > Haliotis asinina. Next base: position 19,870,531 of record NC_090283.1, on the reverse strand, counting down.
AGGAGGGGCGTGATGATGGTGAGGAGGGGTATGATGATGGTGACAATGATGATGAGGAGGATAGGTATGATGATGGTGAGGAGGGGCGTGATGATGGTGAGGAGGGGTATGATGATGGTGATAATGATGAGGAGGAGGATAGGTATGATGATGGTGAGGAGGGGCGTGATGATGATAAGGAGGGGTATGATAATGGTGATGATGATGAGGAGGAGCATAGGTATGATGATGGTGAGGAGGGGCGTGATGATGGTGAGGAGGGGTATGATGATGGTGATGATGATGAGGAGGAGGATAGGTATGATGACGGTGAGGAGGGGCGTGATGATGATCAGGAGGGGTATGATGATGGTGATGATGATGATGAGGAGGATAGGTATGATGATGGTGAGTAGGGGCGTGATGATGGTGAGGAGGGGTATGATGATGGTGATAATGATGATGAGGAGGATAGGTATGATGATGGTGAGGAGGGGTATGATGATGGTGATAATGATGAGGAGGAGGATATGTATGATGATGGTGAGGAGGGGCGTGATGATGGTGAGGAGGGGTATGATGATGGTGATAATGATGATGAGGAGGATAGGTATGATGATGGTGAGGAGGGGCGTGATGATGATAAGGAGGGGTATGATGATGGTGATGATGATGAGGAGGAGGATAGGTATGATGATGGTGAGGAGGGGCGTGATGATGACAAGGAGGGGTATGATGATGGTGACAATGATGATGAGGAGGATAGGTATGATGATGGTGAGGAGGGGCGTGATGATGATAAGGAGGGGTATGATGATGGTGATGATGATGATGAGGAGGGGCGTGATGATGATAAGGAGGGGTATGATGATGGTGATGATGATGATGAGGATAGGTATGATGATGGTGAGGAGGGGCGTGATGATGATGAGGAGGGGTATGATGATGGTGATGGTGATGATGAGGAGGATAGGTATGATGATGGTGATGATGATGAGGAGGAGGGGCGTGATGATGGTGAGGAGGGGTATGATGATGGCGATGATGATGATGATGAGGATAGGTATGATGATGGTGAGGAGTGGCGTGATGATGGTGAGGAGGGGTATGATGATGGTGATAATGATGATGAGGAGGATAGGTATGATGATGGTGAGGAGGGGCGTGATGATGCTGAGGAGGGGTATGATGATGGTGATAATGATGATGAGGAGGATAGGTATGATGATGGTGAGGAGGGGCGTGATGATGATAAGGATGGGTATGATGATGGTGATGATGATGATGAGGAGGATTGGTATGATGATGGTGAGGAGGGGCGTGATGATGGTGAGGAGGGGTATGATGATGGTGATAATGATGATGAGGAGGATAGGTATGATGATGGTGAGGAGGGGCGTGATGATGGTGAGGAGGGGTATGATGATGGTGATAATGATGATGAACAGGATAGGTATGATGATGGTGAGGAGGGGCGTGATGATGACAAGGAGGGGTATGATGATGGTGATGATGATGATGAGGAGGGGCGTGATGATGGTGAGGAGGGGTATGATGATGGTGATGATGATGATGATGAGGATAGGTATGATGATGGTGAGGAGGGGCGTGATGATGATAAGGAGGGGTATGATGATGGTGATGGTGATGATGAGGAGGATAGGTATAATGATGGTGATGATGATGAGGAGGAGGGGCGTGATGATGGTGAGGAGGGGTATGATGATGGTGAGGAGGGGCGTGATGATGATAAGGAGGGGTATGATGATGGTGATGATGATGATGAGGAGGATAGGTATGATGATGGTGAGGAGGGGCGTGATGATGGTGAGGAGGGGTATGATGATGGTGATAATGATGATGAGGAGGATAGGTATGATGATGGTGAGGAGGGGCGTGATGATGGTGAGGAGGGGTATGATGATGGTGATAATGATGATGAGGAGGATAGGTATGATGATGGTGAGGAGGGGCGTGATGATGACAAGGAGGGGTATGATGATGGTGATGATGATGATGAGGAGGGGCGTGATGATGGTGAGGAGGGGTATGATGATGGTGATGATGATGATGATGAGGATAGGTATGATGATGGTGAGGAGGGGCGTGATGATGATAAGGTTTGATTGATGTGTGGTTTAACGTCGCAGGCGGCAATCTTTCAGCGATATAGCGACGTGAACATTGAGAATCCAGACAATATTCTGCCAACAAAGGGCAGTAAAAAGTTACTCAGTAGCATAATATTAAAAGGCAATACAATAATCTGCCAATGAAAGGCCGCAAAATGTAAGTCAGTATCATAATATTAAAAAGCAAAACACTAATCTACCAACAAAGGGCAGTAAAACGTTAGTCAATATCACAATGTTGTAAAAAACTAACAACTACAGATAAGAAATAGCGTTTTGATTACCTGGAAGACCAATGAAATGATAGGAGTAAAAGCATGCTGTATGTCAAAAGACAAATTATAACTTATTTAACAGATTTATTTCTTTCAGGTAACCTAAAATTAGGTGATAACTCACATTGTTAAAAAGATCTTTTAAACTATTACACGAATAAAAAGTACTTCTTGCAGGAGCAAAATCCACACAGTCAAGTAGTATATGCTCGACTGTTATTGGCTCCTGGCAAGGAATACAGAAAGGGGCGTCTTCACCCTTCAAAAGGAACTCGTGCGTGTACCGGGAATGGCCTATACGGCAACGTCTAAGGATAACCTCATCAAATCGAGTAACGCAATTTAGATGAGTATATCCAATGGTTGGCTTAATTTGAAATAATTTATTATTGATCTGTGTATCCCACAGCGCCTGAAAGAGTTGGCGTACATATGATCGGATACAGGGCCTAAAATCTCTATACGAGATACTAAAAGGAGAGATTTCCTTGTCCAAGGCTGCCTTGGCCTCTGCATCAGCCTTGGAATTGCCTCTAATGCCCATGTGGCTGGGCAGCCAGCAAAAGACGATGATGTACGAGTTCATGCATAACGACTGGTATGATTCCAGAATATTAATCATGAGTGGATGAGAAGGAGAGCGATTCTTAAGTGCTTGAAGGCAGGACAATGAATCTGAGAAGACAACAAATTTACGCAGATTGCTGTGTTTCATATACTGTAGAGCTGTTAACAAAGCATTTGCCTCAGCTGTAAATATAGAAGCATTGTCTGGAAGCCGAAAGGACAATGCTTCAGATCCAAAGACGGCAGCAGAAGCAACCTTACCACCATCCTTGGATCCATCTGTAAAAATAGGGTAGTAGGAAGTATACTTATCTTGTAGGATAGTAAATTCCTGCTGATAGACCAATTCATTTGTTTCTGATTTTTTAAACTTGGAAAGTGATACATCAACCTCTGGTTCAACGATACACCATGGTGATGTAGATATAAGACGGGATTCGGCAATAAGATTTAGATCAATGTCAGCATCAGATATGTGCTCTCTAATTCTGATGCCGAGGGGTGGAACAGCATTAGGTTTTTTATCATAACGGTGAGAATACTTTGGGTTAAAAACACAGTTAAAAGCAGGATTAGAAGGGGTTGATTTTGATTTGGTTATATACTGCAAAGATAGTTTAATGCGTCTTAGAGACAGTGGAAGCTCATCAGCTTCCACATACAGAGATTCTACCGGAGATGTGCGAAACGCCCCCATGCAGAGTCTGAGACCCTGGTGGTGGACAGGGTCCAGTAGCTTTAAAGTGGCCTTAGTGGCCCCACCATAAACAATAGAACCATAGTCCAGCTTGGAACGGACTAAGGAACGGTAGAGATTGAGGAGTGTGGCTTGGTCGCCACCCCATTTAGTGTTAGAAACAACTTTAATGATATCTAATGCCTTCAAGCACTTAAGTTTCAGTTGCTTAATGTGAGGTTTGAAAGTGAGACGTCTGTCAAAAATAAGACCAAGAAACTTGGCTTCATCCACAACTTTAATAGGATGTTTATTCAAATAAAGATTTGGTGCTTTGTGGCAACTTGTTTTACGGCAGAAATGTATACAATTGGTCTTTGTCATAGAAAACTTAAAGCCATTTTCCAAGCACCATCTGTGGATTTTATTGAGGCACAGTTGCAACTGCCTCTCGATGGTCTGCATATGTTTGCCACGACATGATACATTAAAATCATCAACAAAAAGAGAACCATCAGTATTATTATTTAAAACTTTTGACAGACTGTTTATCTTAATGCTAAAAAGAGTAACAGACAGGATACTGCCCTGTGGGACACCTTGTTCTTGCTGAAAATAATCAGAAAAAGTGGTGCCCACACGGACCTTAAACTGTCTGTTACTCAGAAATTTAGAAATGAATTCTGGTAATCGGCCACGGAGGCCTAATGAATGTAAATCTTTTAAAATACCATGTTTCCATGCTGTGTCGTATGCTTTCTCAAGATCAAAGAAGATCGACACAACATGGTCACCGGCAATGAAAGCATCCTTAACATATGATTCCAATCGAACGAGATGATCAATGGTGCTATGGTTCTTTCTGAATCCACACTGAATATCAGAAATAAGATGGTTGGATTCTAAATAATACACCAAGCGGTCATTGATCATTCGTTCCATTGTTTTACAAACACAGCTAGTCAGCGAGATCGGTCTATAGTTAGACGGATCAGTGGCATCTCGGCCTGGTTTAGCTACAGGAACTATGGTAGCATTACGCCAAGAGGTTGGAAAATTGCCAGAAGTCCAAATGTTGTCAAAAATGTGAAGTAAAGATTCTAGAGATGACTGGGGCAAGTGTTTCAACAGCTGATAATGTATGTTATCAGGCCCCGGTGCTGTATCATGAGCTTTATTTAAAGCAGTAAGCAGTTCAGATATAGAAAATTCGTCATTATACTCTTCACCATTGTCTGATGAAAATAATCAGAAAAAGTGGTGCCCACACGGACCTTAAACTGTCTGTTACTCAGAAATTTAGAAATGAATTCTGGTAATCGGCCACGGAGGCCTAATGAATGTAAATCTTTTAAAATACCATGTTTCCATGCTGTGTCGTATGCTTTCTCAAGATCAAAGAAGATCGACACAACATGGTCACCGGCAATGAAAGCATCCTTAACATATGATTCCAATCGAACGAGATGATCAATGGTGCTATGGTTCTTTCTGAATCCACACTGAATATCAGAAATAAGATGGTTGGATTCTAAATAATACACCAAGCGGTCATTGATCATTCGTTCCATTGTTTTACAAACACAGCTAGTCAGCGAGATCGGTCTATAGTTAGACGGATCAGTGGCATCTCGGCCTGGTTTAGCTACAGGAACTATGGTAGCATTACGCCAAGAGGTTGGAAAATTGCCAGAAGTCCAAATGTTGTCAAAAATGTGAAGTAAAGATTCTAGAGATGACTGGGGCAAGTGTTTCAACAGCTGATAATGTATGTTATCAGGCCCCGGTGCTGTATCATGAGCTTTATTTAAAGCAGTAAGCAGTTCAGATATAGAAAATTCGTCATTATACTCTTCACCATTGTCTGAAGAGAAATCAATTTTGGACTTTTCCTGAGTTTTCTGATATCGCTGGAACTCTGGCACATAGTTATCAGAAGACGAATGTTTTGCCAGAGTTTCAGCCAATTTGTTAGAGATATCAGACTTATCAGTTAAAGTGTCATTTCCAACAACTAAATGTTGAACAGAGGATTTAGAACCTTTACCTCTAATTTTGGCAATCATGTTCCAAACTTTTGAAATTGGGGTCCGAGAATTAATCTTGGAAACATACTTATGCCAAGACCCATGCTTTGATGATTTAAAGCAGCGACGGGCCTTGGCAGCATTAATTTTGAGTTGACCTAGATTGTGGCCGGTAGGATGTCGGCTGAAGTACTTTTCAGCCTTCTTCCTTACTTTTCGAGCTTGTTTGCATTCATTCGTAAACCAAGGTTTACGAGTACGTGGAACACCAGAGGTCTTAGGAATGGTTTTGTTTGCTATATTTAAAAGTGTATCAGAGAACGCTTGAATAGGATCTCTTGCATCAACAAATGATTTACTTGAAATTTCATCCTCACAAAGCAGCTGGAAACGAGGCCAGTCTGCCTTGTTGAAATTCCACTGTGGCAAAGTAGAATCATTACATGTGTCTGAGACTGATAATAGAGTGGGAAAGTGGTCAGAACCACAAAGATCATCATGAACTGACCAAGATAAATCACTGTATAAACTAGGGCTACATAGCGTTAAATCTAGAGCTGAATATGTCCCTGAGCCGGGATGTAAATATGTGTGTGACCCGTCATTCATAATGCACAGGTCGTTATTTAAAATGAAATTTTCAAGCAGCTTACCACGACCATTACAATCATTAATTCCCCACAAAGGGTTATGACCATTGAGGTCGCCCATGATAACGCATGGTTGAGGTAACTGATCATATATCTCCTGCAGCTCAGACTGTGTACAATGAGCTGAAGGAGGGATATAAATAGAACACAATGTAAAAACAATTTGTAATGTTATTCTGAGAGCAACTGCTTGCAATGAGGTTTTTAATGTAACAGGGCTATGAATGATGCCCTGCCTAACCAATTTAGAAGAGCCACCTGTAGCTTTATCTGCATTAGCAGGTGAAAATGAGTGATATCCACTATATCGTCTAAAATCAAAATGATCAGTCTCTTTCATATACGTCTCTTGGAGGCAAAATGCCACAGGATTGAAGTCCTGTGACAAGAGTTGCAAGTCGGGAAGGTTGTTCCTAAGACCTCTACAGTTCCACTGTATAAGGTGTGGGGCCATAATTAAGGATGCTTACTTGGAGGAAGAATTGGAGATCTCCCTCTTCTTCTACTGGAAGAATAAGAACGGTTGCCACCTCTAGACCGAGTCGTATGTTCATCACGAGAAGGTGATGGGCTGGAGGTTCTAGAGGAAGGACCAAGTTCCATATTTTCAAAGACTTCATAGGAATTCCTAGTTTCAACTGTTTTTGGTTGTAAATCAATCTGTTGGTTGGATTTGGTTTTAGCGTGCTTCTGCGCTTTTTGGCTATTTGGGGATGATTGCAATTCGTAGAATTGTTGGATGGGGTCTAATTCTCCCTTGGAGACTCGGCCAGAATTTTTAGGGTTTTGTTGTTTAGAGGTTGAGGAATCTAAGGATTTGGTAGAATTAGAAGGTTGAGAAGAGCTATCTGTCTGAGAGTGAGCTGACTTAAGGGAGATTTGTTTAGGTTGTTCTGCCTCAAGCCATGTAAAGTCAGTTTGACAAGAGGCTGAGCAAGTGGTCTTTCTAAGTGATTGAGAAGCAGCTGCAGAGTAAGATTGGTTGATATTAGGCAGATTTCCTTCAACGATAGTTCTGGCTTCATAGTAGGTGATGTTTCTTTGTGTTTTCATTTTTACTATGTCATTTTCTTTTTGGAAGACTGGACACTGCTTTGAGAATGCTGGGTGATGACCCGAGCAATTAACACAACGTGCCTCCTCATTACATTCTGAGCCTTCATGCTCTGATGAGCCACAGCGAAAACAAGCCTTTGAATTCCTGCACGAGTTTGCACCATGGCCGAACTTTTGGCATTTGTAACACCGTAGTGGAGGTGGGATATAGGTGTCCACTTTGATATTACAATAGCCTGCTCGAATTTCCTTTGGAAGTTGAGCACATGCAAAAGTAATCAAATAGGTATTAGTGACAATGGTTCCAGTTGGTTTCTTCAGAGAGAAACGTTTAATATGGGATACTCCTTGTGGGGAGAGGGCATGAACGATTTCCTCTTCACTCATATCTGCTAAGTGCTTATCTCTGTCCCTGATGACTCCCCTACAGGAATTCAAAGACTTGTGGACGGATGGACGAACAGGTACATTTGCCAGTGACTTGGTTTTCAATAAGTTTGATGATTGGTGTTTATTGGCACATTCTACAAGAAGGGCTCCAGATCTCAACTTACGAATGTTGTCAACATCACCTGCAATCCCTTTGATAGCCTTTTCTACTGCAAAAGGGTTGAGTTTTACTGCAGCAGATTCCTGACCTTCAATGACAATAAATTTGGGCCAGTGACTTGACTTTAATGGATTTGTTTCAACTTCTTCGTCAGATGAGCTAGAATACAAATGTCTTTTCTTGGCGGTTGTTTTGGAAGACATGGTGAGATTTAGTAAGTTCGTCATCCCTGCTCCCCACCCGCCACCGAGCACCAACAAGGGCGGTGCCACTGTCTGCGGATCTCCAGCAGACTGGCACCAGGGATACAGGGATGATATACACTGCTAAGTAAGGTCTGCCCAGTCATCCACTGAAGAAAGGGAGAGTCCTCCCCGCTATCAGAGAACAAGCCTTTCTCAGCTTCAAACTGAACGAATTCAAACCAACAGTTTGGCTCATGAGCCACCGCCTTCTAGGAAGATGGTGGCAAAGAAACGTCTGAGCTTTAGTACATTTAATACACAGCAATAATCACTATATGTTGGCCACAATAAAGTATGACTTCCTAGGGCATGGCGTGACCAGCCGATTGACCAAGACGAGCCCACTTGGCCGCCCCTCTAGGGGAAGTCCGGGTCAAAGTGGTGTGTTGAGGTCAGGTCATATAATTGCCAATGGCCTGACCCCTCAACCACCAGACAACCATCCTCCCCCGACAGTAGGCTGCAGCCCACGGCCAACAGGCCGCCTCATTTCAGTCGCCTTCTACGACCAGCATAAGGATACTGGGGACCAATTCTAAACCCGGGAACCCCACGGGTTGGTAAGGAAAGCTATAGGATAGAATAGCCAAAAGCATAAGTGACAGCAAAGCAGGACAAAAGACTGGATCAGAGGAACAGTTCAAGGTAAAGCATGGGAAAGTAGACAGGAAAGCTGGAAAAGAGGATGAGCAGGAATGGTGTCATTTCGCTACCAAAGGCATTGCCTCCCCCACACCACGAAGAGGTATGACACCCTGTGGGGGATGATGATAAGGAGGGGTATGATGATGGTGATGGTGATGATGAGGAGGATAGGTATAATGATGGTGATGATGATGAGGAGGAGGGGCGTGATGATGGTGAGGAGGGGTTTGATGATGGTGATGATGATGATGATGAGGATAGGTATGATGATGGTGAGGAGGGGCGTGATGATGGTGAGGAGGGGTATGATGATGGTGATAATGATGAGGAGGAGGATAGGTATGATGATGGTGAGGAGGGGCGTGATGATGGTGAGGAGGGGTATGATGATGGTGATAATGATGATGAGGAGGATAGGTATGATGATAGTGAGGAGGGGCGTGATGATGGTGAGGAGGGGTATGATGATGGTGATGATGATGATGAGGAGGATAGGTATGATGATGGTGAGGAGGGGCGTGATGATGATAAGGAGGGGTATGATGATGGTGATGATGATGAGGAGGAGGATAGGTATGATGATGGTGAGGAGGGACGTGATGATGACAAGGAGGGGTATGATGATGGTGATTGTGATGATGAGGAGGATAGGTATGATGATGGTGAGGAGGGGCGTGATGATGATAAGGAGGGGTATGATGATGGTGATGATGATGATGAGGATGGGCGTGATGATGATAAGGAGGGGTATGATGATGGTGATGATGATGAGGAGGAGGATAGGTATGATGATGGTGAGGAGGGGCGTGATGATGATGAGGAGGGGTATGATGATGGTGATGATGATGATGAGGAGGATAGGTATGATGATGGTGAGGAGGGGCGTGATGATGGTGAGGAGGGGTATGATGATGGTGATAATGATGATGAGGAGGATAGGTATGATGATGGTGAGGAGGGGCGTGATGATGGTGAGGAGGGGTATGATGATGGTGATAATGATGATGAGGAGGATAGGTATGATGATGGTGAGGAGGGGCGTGATGATGATAAGGAGGGGTATGATGATGGTGATAATGATGATGAGGAGGATAGGTATGATGATGGTGAGGAGGGGTATGATGATGGTGAGGAGGGACGTGATGATGGTGATAATGATGAGGAGGAAAGGTGTGGTGATGATGATGATGATGAGGGGTATGATGATGGTGATGAGGAGGAGGAGGAGAAGGATGACGACGACGATGTTTGTATTCAGCATTGCTCAGTGGTGGGAAACTTTTCATATCTCCAGCAATCTTCTTATTTCCAACACCATGTTCACGGCATCTTCAAGGACAATTTCTCCAGGCCTGTCTACAAACATTAAACATAAACATTGTTCAGTATGGGTGAAGCAGTATACCGCGTTATTGATAGAACCGCGGAAATGTGGCCTCTGGTTCACTATACCGCAATGGAATGTGAAAATTTGATATTTTCAATTTTCGTACCATCATTTTAAAAATCTTTTTATAAAAGGCCGGGCGGGACAACTTAGGAATGGCCAGCGAGTCTTAACTTGACACACAGAAGGGAACAAGAATGGAGAATATGCAGGAGAAATGTCAAACCTCCATAACTCACAGTCTCAGTATATAATATGACTGTTATCTAATGGGATGTACACCTTTGTTTAAACACAGGCGTTTACTGTCCTTGCTAATATACTTGTACCTGCAGGGCAAGTGTCTCAGGTGGTGGCCTAATGCCATTGATTTCTCTCTCGTGGCCCGAGGCAGAGAGACACACACACACATTGGGGCTAATGAATGAGTTCATTAATGCAACAAATAGTTCATTCAACACATTGTCAAGTGCTACACTAGGGACCGTGATTCCTTAAAGAAAAACACATCAAAAGTTTGAGCTATAAGTCTCTGAATAACACGAACGTTCGTACGGAGCTCTTTAAAATAAAATTAGAAATGGACAGGTTGAATTGCACTTCTGGATAATTTTAATGTAAATACTAGACGCAAAAATCTGGAGATGCTCGAACATTCCTTAACACAAAGTGTACGTTGACAGTTGGAAATTTGAAGTCATCTTTCTGGTCAAACAGTCGGGTACAATATTGTCACTCACAATTTTAAAGTAGTGTGATTGATTTCTTTTTAGAACGTACATGATGGAAAATCGCTTAAAATGTTGGCAAAGGAGGTCCTGAGCAGTTAAGGATATTCTTCCAGGTGCATTCAGTTCACCACTGAGTGCACGAAAATGATTTTTAAGTAAACTAAGTGAGTGAGTGAGTGAGTGAGTGAGTGAGTTAACATTTAACGTCACATCGGCAATATTTCAACCATATCGTGACGAGAACCATTAATGTCATACATAATAGAGAATGGTAAAAAATCTGTCAACAAAGGACAGTAAAGCAACTAGACTATCACAGGAAAATATTTAAAACTAGTAATGAAATCTAAAACAATCCACCCGTGAAGGTCCCGGGGTAGAATAGGCCTTCAGCAACCCATGCTTGCCATGAAAGGCGACTCAGCTTGTCGTAAGAGGCGACTAACGGATCGGGTGGTCAGACTCGCTGACTTGGTTGACACGTGTCATCGGTTCCCAATTGCGCAGATCGATGCTCATGTTGTTGATCACTGGATTGTCTGGTCCAGACTCGATTATTTACAGACCGCCGCCATATAGCTGTAATATTGCTGAGTGCGGCGTAAAACTAAACTCACTCACTCACTCTAAAACAATTCAACTATAGAGGACGATACAATATAAAAACAGGCTATAGACCGCCGACAACTGAAGGTAGATCACCATACCAGGGTCCATGGGGTCTTACAGTACCTTTGCTACCTGCATGGACCCTAGTTGGATTTACACCATCCCTTCAGCCGCTGGCGATTGTACGAATGTTTAGCCAACTTTTAAAAGAACACATATACTACGTTTAAAATCGGGTAAGCGGAAATTAAACTGTGAAAGTTTTGGGACTTACGTACCCTCTCAGGAGGACAATAATTTTACGATACTTTAACCCCCTTTGAGGATACAGCCATTAACACTTAAGTAAACTAAAGTAGCCTCATGATATAATCATATTTCTGTTAGCAATACTTTAACTATCTTGTCATCGCCCCTTCACCTACACACACTGGTTATCCAAGCATATGCATTAAGTGGCATATAAGGCACAATGGTCAAGACATATACCACCTTCTTCCAAACAGAGTAACAGCTTGTCAGTGTCATTTGACATCCATACTTATTTACCTATTCACGATTCATGGAAGTACGAATAGGAGGTATCCGTCAAAAATGTCCGAACATTCATTCTTTTCCAACGATCAATCAAATATTTTCGCTGTATCTTCCATCTTATCGGTGTAGTCAATATGTATCTCATCTGGCAAGGTACAGACATGAAGTGTCTTCGGTTGAAACATTTGGTTACACTGAGTATACGCTTTTGCGTAATTTCTTGAATGTAACTTCTAAATATCATAGCAACAAAGATGCTTTTTGCCATTTCATTTCGTAGGATCCATTTCGAGGAGTATATTGCAGCTTTCCCAAATACGACAGATATTCTTATATTTTTTAAAATGTATGCCCATTGTTCAAACGAAACGTTCCTTCGGGAACTGGATTCGCACACGTAACAAACAGCGTTGTTTGACAATGGGTTGGAACTGGATAACGTTGTCAGGCTTTTTGAAAAACTCGACTTGGAGGGTCGATGTTCAAAGTCAATCAGTTGTACGGCACATACTTTTTTTCCAAACTGCATACTGTGAAACATTATAATTCAGAAAGTGCATGGCAACGTAAATTATTTATTGTTTAGCGCCACACTCAGTACTTTCTGGGCTATATGGCGGATATGAATATGGTGATTCACTATGACAAAATCAGTGGGAAGTGGCTAGAGGTTCAGGCCTTCATACACGAATATATGCCTTCGACCATCAGATTACCATAGATTGCGTTAGACTGCCTAAGTACTCTAATGTCCATCAATTCATTTACCTCGAACAGACATACCCATCAATCCGTCGTTTTTCTAAAGATAGTTCTGAAGTAGCCTCTGCATCAGACGTCCAACGTCAATTTGGTTCATTTCCAAAACATTTTGCTGGACAGCACCAAATTCGTTGAGAGTGGTCGGTGACGTACGCAAGCATACCCCAGACAAAGTTCCATGGTTGACGAGTCTGGCCGTCATAAGGCACTTTTCATTCCAGTTAGAAGACCTCATTGACAATTAGAGTCCAGCGTGCACTTGCGTTGTCCTCCGGAAACACAAAACGACGTCCGTGTCGGCGTACAGGTAACTCACTCCCTATTGCTAAAACGTTGTCGTGGTGGTACCCTCTTGCATCTGTGAGGGAATTGCAAATAAACATTCAGTCATCCGAAAGCTCGCCGCAATACATGACGCTCCTTAAAGCTCACATCCATTTCTACGGTTTATAAACATATGTTCTGTAGAAAAGATCTAATTTGTCGTCGCCTAAAGTAGGCACGTTTTCAATGTTACTTGTCTGTCCGACACACAGAAAGTCTGTGGCAAACTCCACAATAACATATTAAGTTCTTTTTCATCATATTCTGCATGAGCCAATTGGACTTTGGCTGGTGATACAGCAGTGTACCAGTTTACGGACTGACAAGACAGGCATATGTTAATAGCGTGTTTTGTTTGTCAGACGTTAAAGACTCAGTGTGTCAAATACATGAAAAGCTTAACTGCAGTGTGTCAAAAACATAAACAGCTTAATATGTTTAAACAATATCAGAGCACGTCTTTATCACTGAAATGTACAGCAACACACTAACACATTTCAGTTAAAATTTCAAATTACACCCCGACCATGTTCACGTTAGGGTGAATGTTTGCACCCCGCTCCCCACCCGTCATGGAGTGTCAACAAAGACGGTGTCAATAAGCACTGGGTATCCAAGATGCTGACACCAGGGATACAGTTGTGTTATACTCTAGAGACGTTAGGGTGAAGGTTTTCACGAAACCGGCGTGTTTGCAAGGAATGAATAGGACATTGTCACTGGAATAATTATGTTATATGTCAATGCATGAACGAACTACTTTGTATTTTCTATGACTTCAGCAAAAACGAAAAAATACAACTGTTTCATCAATTACACACACTGCGGAAACTGACCAGAGGTCATGACCTCAAACAGTACTTGATCATGTCTGATTTACTTAAGCAGAATTGTCATAAAGCATCAAACACTAATCTGGCCACTGGAGGCACATGTGCTGCATTCTCAGCATCTGCTCTGCTTCAGACAGAATCAGTTATAATGGGCAAAAACTAGTGTTAGCTCATATTACAGTGACTCATAAACATCGAACAAATCCACAAATGCCTCAGTGATTAATGACAGTGCATTTAGTTGCAGTTTGCCGTTTTAGGTCTGCACTGCAACAAAGTTAATGTCAAACAAACACACTTGTTCACACTACGACATTTTGACTTACTTTTGGAAAGAATCCAGCAAAAAGAATCAAAATGAGAAAAGCAGCCACGCACGAATAGACGCTGGACCAGCAGGATGTGCACAACTGAGGAACAATAACAAGATTCATCTAAATTAATTAAGCTGACCAAACTCAGTCAGTTAGGACAAACAGGGCCAATTGTGAATTCTTCCTGGACTGATGCCAAAAGTTAAGCTAGTACATGCATCTTATATGCATGGAAACTGTTTGTTTGTTTTTTGTTGCTGTGTTTGTTTTTGTTTTGGTTTGGGTTTTTTTTGGAGGGGGGATGTTTTTTGTTTGTTTGATTTTTGTCTTCTGGCTATCTGAAAACCCGGACATATCCCAAGACTAAAGACTTTCCAATGGAACATTTTCAGTTTCAAAGGAAAAAGATTACACATTTGCTTAAGTCAATGTGTTCCTTTTCTTCACATATATCATTGAAACTCTGTATTTACATTACTGACATAATAATATGTGTACGTATTAAGCATTTTGCGGTTTATGTTCGATTCCATTAACTCTTAGGTTCATTTCTGACTGCTGCAAGTCATTTTCCAGGACACTGATCATGCATTCTTATGATTGTCTAATGGTGCCATATAGGAAACATAAAGTCATTGATGTTACGAGAAAATGGACCTAATGTTTTCTAGGAGAAGAACTGTATTTTGGAATCAAACATCATAAGATTCCTTTTCGGGATTTGCCATGACAATATTGAAAGAAATGAACTAAGTGTCAAGAAGACAATAAATCAACAGCAACAGCACATGCAAAAAAACTCATTCAAGTAATCGTGTAATAGCTACGTTCTGGTCTCTAAGAAAACATTTTTTTTAACTCAGTTCTTACTACAAACTGAGTGAAGACGGGTCACATTTTGAATCTTGTCAGATGTTTATCCCAATATGTAATCGAAACGGCACGAGAGCCGTATTGACAGCTCGGGTTGGATGACGTCATTTATTAGTCCAGAAATTGGTGATTAACATTTGGAAAATTTGAACATAGAGATATTATGGTAGCATTCGGCGTCTTCATAACTCCTTTCAGCATCATGAAATAGATATTATCAGTTCTACGCAGACGCAAAGTCAGTTTAGCTGTCAAGTGATACTGACAGGTTATTACACAAATTAGAAGAACGTAGCAAATGCCACTGTTTGACGCTTTAAATGACACTTGTATGTTTAGACAAACACTTCAGTCTATAAGTAGGTTAAAGGAGATGGCGTGTATTTCAAGACACAGCATCATTTCATTTTCTTCTCATTCTCGCGCCTGGTTTGTATTAATAACCCTACATTTCAAGCGACCAACTTTATGTATTTTCTTAAATATATCATGGGCTCCAGGTTTAAAAGAGACAGGACAAATTGGCTGGTGTGTTTAAAATATAGAATAAAGGTTCAGAATAAGCAGACTCTATCAGGAAGCTGCATGAGACATTAGTTAACATTGAAGGTCACATGCAACGTAAAACACAACTTTGCAGATTCTGGTAGCTTTCGGTATGCACTTACCGAAACAAATCATAAAAATGCCAGTTCAACCTATAAAGCTGAAAAACCGCGATGAAAAAAAGCCCGCGAAATCGGAGCTCAAACGTTTCACATCAGTTCAAACGTTTCCAGGGGAAAACTGGTTTCAACAGCTGTGCTGAGCTGCGTCCATAACGCATGCGCGGTGAATAGGTTCGCTGAGCTTGAAACAGTAAGCATGCCCAGCGTCTGAGGTCGTGAGCAGTAGTCTAATCTTGGTTGTGTACACAAACAAGTAAATAATCTACTCGTTACGTAAAAAAACTTGTTGATTGTGGTAAGAAGTCTCTGTCACAGAGAAAGCTCACCCAGATTGTATCACCTATTCACACCTATATGTCTGTCTGCCTGTCTGCTGACCCGTGAAGGTCCCGGGGTAGAATAGGCCTTCAGCAACCCATGCTTGCCATGAAAGGCGACTCAGCTTGTCGGAAGAGGCGACTAACGGGATCGGGTGGTCAGGCTCGCTGACTTGGTTGACACATGTCATCGGTTCCCAATTGCGCAGATCGATGCTCATGTTGTTGATCACTGGATTGTCTGGTCCAGACTCGATTATTTACAGACTGCCGCCATATAACTGTAATATTGCTGAGTGCGGCGTAAAACTAAACTCACTCACTCACTGCCTGTCTGCTAAAGACAACATGCAATACACAGCTTCAATCATTGACCACGTGCAATTTGAACTTAACACCTATCAGACTACATGACATAAAGATAATAAGTTGATTTATGACTCGTGCACCCGAGTCCCGTGTCTGTCACATTATGTAATTAGGCACGTGTGATACACATGACATGTTTTTATGTCTGTGGGTTGCAAACAAACTACATTCATTTTTTTCGGATGAGTGGATGTGACGGAAACTGGTGCAAACTCTTGTCAGTTTCAAGTCCTGCTTTGCACTTGGACGAATGACAGATTCCAGCCACGCAGTAGTTTACCATCTCTGCTGACATGATTTTTGATTGGATCGAGCGCAAATTCAGAGAACATGTATTTTCCAAACCCAACATCTCAATATACATTCTTCATGGGTAAAGACTTCTTTTAGTGTATATGATTTTGTTTGACAACAGTATATAAATCCATACTGAAACGACGCTACAAGTACACAAAAAGAAGTTGTTATCCATAAAGAATCTTACTTTCTTGTGACTAGCTATACTTCTAAAATGCCCGTCAAATAGATCATCTTTCTGTACACACAATGAACCCTCAGCATATCATCAAATGAAACAGCCAATCGGAAGCCGTCGTTACACTTTAGTGCACATCCACCCACTATGACTGGGTTCGGTCTCCCGATGGCTTCGTTTCGGGGGAAGTAAGCCTAAGTACAAAATATTTCACTTTTGAATCGCGATTGTACGCTTATAATTTTGTTTATTTGTTTTTTTAAAAGCAGCAATGTATATTATATGTAATGAATAAGTGATAAATGTGTTTTAATTATGTTTGATTTTTTGGTTGCATGTGACCTTTAACTTTCTAATATATAGATTTCGTAATGTGGAGCAGTAGGCAAATAGATCGGGCATTTGACTTTGCTGAACATGTGTTGCAAAAGACAATGTTACACGTGTTGCATACGCTTGTGGTTTCAATTTCAGATCTGACGACGGAGGTTACAAGCTATCTCATCAGAGCATCAAAGATTTTTACAGTTTTTGCAGCAAAATAGTTAGAGTCCAAACACTCTGAGCTACATTTTGTTCTTAGTGTTATCCTGTACATATGCCGAGCCAGGTCAATACGATACATGTTTAGTCCGCGTTACCGTCCAGTATTGTCAGAGCAGCGTTCTATAGTTCATTGGCTGGTATGTCGACCATATATTCAGATCCAACACACTCTGATATAGTTCAGTTGATGACTCAGTCGGTATATATTCAAGGACAAGCTATTTAGTGGTCCCTTTGCGAATTCAATGACAGCTGCGAGGAAAGGTATGATGGTGTCAAATTTTAATGAAGGATGTATTCATAAAACAGTTACATGATATATTTTATCCTCCGTGTGGTCATTGTGTGGTCGGCTGACACATGATTCTGTGAAACTATATATATGAAATGATAATGCACCTTTTTTACCGGGTATGTGGGTGTAGAGGTTTTGTTTTTACTTACAGAGAACAGTACAATTCTCCTTCCAGTATAGAGCGTATAGTCTTAATACAGTGCTCCATAAACTGATAGACTTACATCATAAGTGTTCAACAACATTTTAACCGCTGTTCAGACATTTTCGTTTCAGTTGTTTTTGTGACAGTCGTATCTTGGGTTATTCATAAAGTAATTACTGCTCCAAATGGGGGGAGCGGACCGAGATCAGTGGCTTTGAGATAGTGTCTGTAGCTCCTTCATAAGGTCAGATATCTCTTTGTGTCTCCGCGTCGGGTCATGAGAGAACAACAGAGACATTACAGCACAACACTTCTCACCATTGTATGTGTAGACAGCTACTGGTACCCACACATACAACACCACGAATTGTCAAACACGTAAGCTGTGCCTTTTAACCGAAAGTGTACACCCAGACAAGCCACTAGCAACGAACAGACAAGTTTAATACCGAGATTGTGTGTTATGGAGATTTGACGTTATCATTGACGAATCACTCTGTACCGTTATCAATACTCTGATGTCCACTGTTAAATGGAGTGGCCTGGAAAGAGACAAACGCTTACATAGAAATACGAAAGAGAACCAATTGTCATAAAGACAGTCTACATGCAGACAATTGATGTCTGGGTTAATAAGAGGCATATACGTACATGTTTGATATGTAATGAGTGGAGAGTAGGCAGATATTGGGGATAAGGCCATTAATAGAAGATCAGGCAAGACTGTAGATATTTTTGGCCTGGGACTTTCAGAAACCGTCTCAACCATTGCAATCTGTCGTATGCGATGATGGCATTGCGACCTTGAGTTTATGGCAAACATACCCTGCAGCTGAAACGTTACTCTCGAAATGCTTTACTTCAGAAATCCGATTTTATCCCATTTTCTTTTATCCCATTATTCTTCCTAATTCCCAATAATTGCTGCGTGAAAGAGATAGGCAAGGCCTTTACAGAATGGACTGGCTAGTTGTTTTAAATATGTTGCTGGTCAATAATAAGTGAATATACGTCATACGTTGTGATTACACAATACCATTAATTTTGGAAAGTGGTCAGATGCTACATATGTCATATTTGGGATTTCCCTTTCTTAGTAATGTATAGATTCTAGTAATCTTTGGGGTTGAGTCCCATCCGGGATGCGAAGCTGCACCCTCAAAGTCAGGCACCAATCGCCCGCACACAAAATCAGCCGTCTAGCCCGCTCAGCCACCGCGACTTCCAAAAACTGAAAGTCGGACAGCTAGTAGTCTAGACTGCGTACTTTCTGTACCAATCAGATAAGTGTAAATTGGCACTGCTCCCACGGCCGAAAGCTATGATTACACAATGCCATTTAGAGAGTGGTCAAATCCAATAGATGTCATATGTCAGATTCTAGTACAGCAGTACTAGAATCTGTACATTACTAAGAGAGTGAAATCCCAAATATGACATATGTTGCGTAATAAATATTCATTTTTGGTTGGAATATTATAGCCTGTATATTTGAGGAATATATTTTTGCCTTGATGATTCATTCGTTGGACCTATGTAAATATGTAGGTAAAGTACCTCGAGATGTACGGGAGTATCAAGGGTGACTAACGTGAGAGAAAGCATCGTTAAATGAACATTTTTGCACAAAGAACAGACATCAACATCCCTCTTCATAAAGCATATATTGCAGCTTGGCTCACATATTCGGAACACGTTGCAACGAAATGTGGCTGTTCTTGTTAGTGTTCACCACATTGAACTTTATACATGCCACGAAATCGAAACTAATTAAGGAAACGTGGCATTTCATGATCATTTACGAGAAAACTTCTGATTGACCCTCCGTATTTAGTGAAAACACATTTGACCTTTTTATCTATCTATTAGCTTAACTAGACGAGTAGGCTTTGTTTGCGGTATACAACACAGGCCACCGTTCGCTGACGTCATTGCGCATGCATCGTCTCACAAGATGTTCACTTAATTGTGCTGGAGAGCATTACCTCTATTTTTAGCAGCATTTTGACGAGATATTTGTATCAGAATAGCAAAAGAAAGAAACAAATAAGGAAATTGTAATAATTTTACAGCAACTGCCCAAATAAATTCTTGGTGCACGTTTTCGTTATACTATAACATAGAAACTGGTATTCAAAACGTGTTTGGATTTACACACTCTTACCTTTTGCTAATGAGGACGTCAATGCTAGTGTCAATACGGGGTTGTGAAATTGTTATTACAAGTCGATATTTTCATTGCTGTATGCTTTAATTTATGGTACAATTGTTGTGGTTGGCACAGACAGGAAAGTGCATAATGACACAGGCACATGTGACGAATGCGAGCCTGATATATGAGCTTGGTCAATAATGAACCCAAGTTCAAACGAGCCGTAGGTGATTGAACTTCAACAGCTGAGCTACTTATGACGTCACCTAACAGCGGGCTTGATAATGGCCCGTCGTCAAGCAGTTTCCGGGCGTTATCAGCTTACAGTGCATCGCTCATTTCTGATAACGTGCGGTCGTTTTAATGATAATTCTATCCATTTTAGCTATAATATTGGTCGAGACACTTACATGGAACAACTGCAAAAAGCGAACTTATCTAACTGATACAAATCATGACGATGAAATTGTATCTGAACAGCTTTACAGTTGAGAGACTGACTGAGTGCATAACTGATTACGTTGGTGAGCGGATTTTTAGCTAAGATCGGACAGTTCCGTATAGTATTACAGGAAGAGGCCTTTGATGACTGGTGCAAAATACTGATTACTCCCCGGATGTGGAGTATGATGGGATGGTATCAACATGGGATCTTCCTAGAGAACCACGTGATTCAGCCGCTGACTCTCATGTATGTTGCACACGCATGTAACCAACGGCAATTTAAAAATAAACACATTCCGATCCAAGTTACTACAATGATAAAATAGTTTTCATATTAACGTCAGTTGTTGTCCAATGGCATTTTATGATGTGTTAAGACTAGAGACATAGCTTGGATTTGTCTGAGTGTGCGCCGCGTCTGTAACTCAGTATGTGTCTCTAACTGAGAGTGTGTGCCTGAACAAGCTATAGCACATCGCAGTTCGTAAGTCTTCGTCGTACCAAATATCTACGATACTGTTCAAATTTGAATATTTGGCGGGCAAAACTCAACCCCATCCCCACCCTGCACCCACCAAAACACGCCCCCTCGCCTTTGATTACGCTGTTGACCGATTTGTATATGCTGGCAATTTGATCCATCTACCGAGATATGTTTTGACATATGGCAATTGGATCAGCCCGCCATAACAATCTATTTTTTGCCACGTATGGCCTGGACTGAACAATCTGTTTTCGTACAAAATATGAATCTACTTTGAAACAGCTAGGTTATATTTCTTAAGCCACTGTAATGTAGCTGTTTTTGAATGTATATGTTTCTGTACATTGCATGACCTGCTTCGAACATTTTGAATTTATTGTTTAAGATAACGATATGACTAAAGAGTGTTTTTTTTCTTGATAAGTGAGACTGTCAGGAGAATTTCTCTCTTACTTTCAGCGAAATGTGTGATGCTCAATGGTTCTTTTGACTAACGTGTATGGTGAGTGAGGTTGCACAGATTATTTAACACTACTTACCCTCACGTTAAAGGATCTTTTAGTCTCTAAAACCATTTCTGTATACAACACATGTATACTATATAACCACGACTTTCTAATGCCAGATTAATTATGCATAGTGGACATACATAGGGGAAGAAACTTTCTATATTCGTACGAAATCCCCTTTATAAGGGGTCAGTGTACGATTGCAACCAAACGCATGTTGGGATCTGGAATCCATGTTCCTTCACCTTCTGTGACTGGTAGATACAAACAGACGCATGAGTAACTCGGTCGATGGCAGTGCTGTATTTTGATGGCACGCTCTTTGTCACCGTACCGACTAGGTAGCTGAACGAAAAATACGTCAGAATGTATGTTTTGTCGTTTAAGGATGTCTTGTGTGACATTTTAGAAGTTTGGAGAAACATACAATCTCAAAGAGAAGTTCCAAGCAATTTCTCTGTGACTTAGAATCGACACTTGAAATTGATTTTCCATCCCGACCTGTTTAGCCTACATTTGAGGTAACTTTACTCAGGGACATGTAATATTCTATTAACCGCCACATCTTTTTTCGGTTACAGGTAACGCAACCAAAAGATGGCAAATCCATGCGTCTCAAAAGGGACCAGTTAGATGTCGAAGTTCCTTAAGATATATATTGCTTACTCTGAAGAAGTCCAGAAGTAGTCTCGTGTTCTTTTCACGTGGGCTCAACATGTAAAGGTTTGAATGAAAAATCTGTAAGACGTGTACCCAACCAAGTGCCTCTGATATTACAACATTTGTGCACAAGCTATAACTGTTCTGAGCAAATACTCCACAAGCTCTCTGTCAGAGGCATGACATCCAATCCCGTCTCATCGCAATCTTCCGAAGTGTGGTTATTATGGCAATAACACCAATATTGATCGTTCTGATGTGATTGCACCATGAAACACGAAATGAAAATGTACGAACTTGGAGTTATATAAATTGTTGAAGATTTACAGCACTGCTTAAACCCAGGCTTCAATAGAACCACCATATAGTTGACCAACAGCGTAGAACGACTGCGATGAAATTTAACATGAAACCATCGATTTGTTTGTCAAACATTTGCAAGGAGGTCCCATAAAGTAGGGGAAAGGTACTTAGACTGTAAAATGATCTTATCTCAACACAGTCATTTTAGTAAAACTTCTAAAGCGTATGTATGTGTGTGTGTGTGTGTGTGTGTGTGTATAAGTAAAGTTGCAATATTATGTATGTATGTATGTATGTATGTATGTATGTATGTATGTATGTATGTATGTATGTATGTATGTATGTATGTATGTCTCTCCTTGTGTGTGTGTGTGTGTTGGATATTTGCCTAAACAATGTTTTCAATAATTATTGGGAATACTATACACCACACCAGAAAGACCAAATGAAGTCTTCATGAATGCTGTTTGACTGCGGACATGGACGAATATGTAATCATTAGTATAAGCAATCACAATTTCACCCCAGTCCATGGTAATCTGCCAAAATGGGTTATATAGTGAAAAAACAACTAAAACGGCCGACAGCATTAGCGGTATGATTGGATGTCTTCACCAAAATCGTGCTACACATTGAAATTGATTTAATTCAAAACAAGTTAACTAATGATTCCAATACAATATAAAAGAAAATCAGGGTATAGATTTGCAACAACTGAAAATTTCACAGGCCATAGTGGGAAGTGTCACCGAGGCACTAAACCCATACTAGGTATCATGGCAGAACGACAAGAACAAAAGTTGGAATTAGTTAAACATTTGATGTAATTAAAATGACCAGGAACATAATTCTGTTTCACAAGATAGGAATAGAAGCAGTGAGTGAGTTCAGTTGTACGCTACACTCAGCACTATTCCAGATATATGAGGCGGTTTGTAATATATTAATCGAATCTGGACCAGACATTCCAGAGTTCAAAAGCATAAAATCAATGTACGCAATTGAGATACGGCGACAAGTATCAACCACGTCAGCGAGCTTAAACACCTGATCCCGTTAGTCTCTCCATACAACAAGCAGTGCAATGAACAGGGACGGTCGCATAGGTAAGGTACTTTGTATAGGTATTTCCAAACAGCTGTGTTTGTGTTATTTGCAGAAATGGTTCTTGAAACACAAAATCTTTGTTACGTGAGAGTCACTCCTTCTGTAAGAACTGTTGAATGTCCAAGCTATCCTCACCTCACGCCCACCGCCTTGCAGGAGGCCTCATGAATCACTACATAAAACAAAGGTAAACTCCTACGGGAGTCTCTCCCAGCCTTGCGACTTTAATGTATTATCATGTTTTAACATTAAGGGACGTGTCATCTTCAGCTGTCATCTAGCATGGTGTGTCCGTTATAGGCTTGCTGTAGAGTTCACTCAAAAAGTAGGGCACTGATCACGGACACCTAGGGCTTTGCCATAACCCAGACTGGAACTCTTTAAAGGTGGCTAACTTTGTCCCGAAGACATATCGAACTAATCAAGAGCGACTGATACTTGGAGGCTAGGGCTCCTTTGAAGGATCCTGGATACACCAACTATGATGTTTAAGTATTTCTAGATCGGTGAAGTCCGTACATCGTTGACAGGTACAACGCTTGAAGTGAGCACATCTTCCGGGTAAAATAGATACACCTGAGTTTTGCGACCCTCGTGTGAACTCAAGAAGTTTTCTGCGTGATACTGTGGTCTAAGATCACAAAATTGTTGAAGTTAAGCAGCGTTGAGCCCGAAGAGTCTATCAATGGGCGACTCCTGAGAGTGTCTGGACTTCAGACATGTCGATATTTATCCCATGCCTTTATAGTATCAAATCCGTGGAAGATTAACTAGGGATTACCATTTTGATCTTAACCCTTCATGTACATTCACTTACAATAACTGAGCATTACACGACAAGCATAAGGTGGACAATGCTTACAGTTTTATTGAGCTTATATCACCTTCAACCAGTTCCCATAATTTATTAATGTCATTTTCATTGGCCGTTTAGGCCAAACAATCGGTTTGTTGGATAGTCGTCGCTTTGTACTTTCTGCTTTTGGCGTTCTATAGATACACATCTGTTGGGACCCATGACTGAAGATTTGGATAAAGAGACATCCAGCCAGTCTCTAATTTTCACCAACCACGTTAGTCAAGAGGTCTGTCAAGCATCACACTTTTCACTGAGATTAATTGAGAGAGAAACTCTCGTGACAGTCCCTAAAGCCATTGGCAAAAATCCAGACTGTGAATCCCCCAACTATAATCTACTCTATCTACTATAAAAGAATGCAGGTAGAAATCTTGTTTTTCAATGCGAAAGCAGGAAAATAAAAGAGGCGTACAAGACTTCACAAACAAAGTCTTTTATAATGTTCCAGCGAACCAGCAATTTCCGCTCCTAGCAGAAAGTCCTTTAGTCAATTAAAGTCACGGCCCTATTTTTTTGTTCACCCTCTTGTGTCGTCCTCTTAAAGTAAACCTAACGTCGATGCCACGATAAATCCATCTCGATCAGCTGCCAATACTGGGGGATTAAACAAAGTGATAACAATTACATAAAGTATTGAAACCAGTATTGACATAAAGCCCAGCATTGACACCAAGAGTGACGTCCTCCTTAAGAGTGAGTGTGTGAGTTTAGTTTTACGCCGCACTCAGCAATATTCCAGCTATATGGCGGCGGTCTGTATATAATCGAGTCTGGACCAGACAATGCAGTGATCAACAACAAGCACATGGATCTGCGCAATTGGGAACCGATAACATGTGTCAACCAAGTCAGTGAACCTGACCACTCGATCCCGTTAGTCGCTTTTACGACAAGCACAGTCGCCTTTCATGACAAGCATGGGTTGCTGAAGGCCTATTCTACCCCGGGACCTTCACGGGTCTCCTCCTTAAGAAACGATATAGTGTATAAATCCAAACACCTTTATAAATATCAGTACCTGTGTTGTTTAAGTATAATAATCTCTTGCCCCAAGAATTTATTTGGGCAGTTGCTATAAACATTACTCCATTCTTTAAGAATTGTTTCTTTCCTTTGACATTCGTCTAAAAACAATCTCATCAGAATGCTACTAAAACCAATGGTTATGTTCTCCGACACGATCTGTAAGTGAACCACAATGCAATGTCGTCATCAAACAGCGGCTCGTGGTATATGCCCAATTGCACAGATCGATGCTCATGTTGTTGATCACTGGATTGTTTGTTAGACTCGATTATTTACAGACCGGCGCTAAATATATGAAATGTTGCTGAGTGCGGCGTAAAACTGAACTCACTCACTCCAATACAAGAAAGGCCATGCGCAGGAAATGTCACATGTTGTGTTGGCATTAGCCACACTAGAACGCTGGACGTCAAAAACTAAAATATGTAAATATACTCTTGTATGCAGTTCACGTGGCCTTGACGATGCTGGAGATGTCATGCAAAAATGGAATGGATAATAAGGCTGTTGCGGTCGTGCAGCTGGAACATTTTGATGAGTTTTGCGTTAAACGACCAACCAACCACGTTTTAGTGAGTGAGTTAATATTTAACGTCACATCGGCAATATTTCAGCCATATCGTGACCAGAACATTTAATACTGGAATAGAAGATATGCATTTCATAAATAAACCTGTCGTCAAAGTAAAGTAAAACAACTAGAATATCACAGTTACAATTTAAAACTAGTGTGGAAAGTTAAAACTAATATCACTATCTGGACAAAACAATATAAAAACAGACTATAGATCTCCAACGAATGGAAGTAGATCACCATACTAGGGACCATGGGGACTTACAGTGCATTGACTACCTGCATGGACCCTAGTTGGATTTACATCATCCCTTCAGCCGCTGGAGAGTGTATGAAATGCTAGTCAAAATTAAAACAACACGAA